>NW_015112650.1:645782-712217 GCF_001443285.1 Poecilia latipinna | reverse complement strand
AAAAAAAAAAAAAAAAAAAAGAAAGTGTACGGGGAGGGGGAGGGGAGGGGGGGGGGGGGGGGGGGGATGCGTATCATCGAAAGAAAAACAGAAACAGAAAAATAGAAAAACAGATTCTGAATACCTACCTGTCGTGTCTTAGCCGAGGTCTCAATGTAAGGGATCCCGTAGGAGCGAGCAAGCTCCTGGGCTTGCCTTGTGTCCACTGTGCGTGCTGGGAGGTCACATTTGTTTCCCACAAGCACCATGGGTACATCATCAGAGTCTTTCACGCGCTTGATCTGTTCTCTGTGAATTGAAAGATTGCAGAATTTGAGATTACATTTTACATAAAACAAAAAATAAAAAATAAAACTGTTTCTCCCAACAGGTGATCTAAGGATTAATGAAGCTATGGATTAATTAGGGCTGGACAATACTGGGAAATCATGTGATTACAACATCAGCTGTGAAAAAATACAACAACAAAAAAAAAACAGACAAACGTATTTTCTGTACCCTGCATTGTGTTGCATCTGTTATAGCGAAAACGAAAGCATTGTTGATATATGCAAAGCACAAATTCCTAAAACTTTGAATACAAAATGCCACCAATTATTACATTCAAAACAGTCTGTGGTGATGTTCACATTGCACACAATACATGCCAGTGATACACTTGTGACATATTGCGCAGTCCTTTGTAGTAGGCAGTAATCCACAATAACATGTCTACTACGTCTGTGGAATCCTCCTGACTCCGTAAACAAGCACAGCCCGGGCACCTCCACAGGAGAAGCAACCCATCACCCAGGGAACTTTAGGACCCAGAGGTAGAGCCGTGGCAAGGTCTACGCTGGGCTGTGCTGCACTGCTGAAGGAGGACGGTGGGGAGAAACAGAGGAGGGGGGAGGTGGAGGGATAGACAACAGGCAGGCGGCAAACAGCATTACCTCATCACTACAGCAGCAAGTGCCAAACGTTGTGCAGCCTGGGGGCGGAGGGGGGGGGGGGACGCGACTGAGTGAGAGCAGTGGGTCACATCAGATCAACTCATGTACAGCAGGAAGCTTCTGCCACTGTCAGCTCAGTCAATTTTCATCCTAATGCAACACTATAACCCCACATATATGATCCTCTCCAGCAGACAGTCAGCACTGCTATTTTAATGCACCGTCATGAGCTACCAGTAGGACTCGAGTGAAAAACTCGACCGTCGCCTATAAAAAAAAAAAAAAAAAAACAGACGAGGGCTATTTTAATAGCTCGAAAGCTCAAACTCTTCCTAAATCTGTTCTAACGCCGATTCTACGCGTTCTGCTTTCAACTGAGCTGTGTTAAAAGCTCTGAAATCACAGCCTAATGCGATGAGAAAGACAAAATTTGGCGAAGATAAAGAGCCCTGCAGAAACTCCCCCACTTCCCGCTGGCTTTCTCCTTTCCCTGTCCTTGGGAGCGTTACCTCTGCCTGCTCCTCTAATTGAGTCAGGATCAATTTCATTGGCATCACACTGTAAGCCTCCAGTTGGGGGCTAAGCTTTCTTTAGCTTGTGTTAAACGCTACAGCATGACATCACCCTACTACTGCAGAGAGCTGGCACACTCACACATTGACACAAAGCCCTCTGAATCCAGACCTCACAGGAGCCCTCGTAACATATTCATATATACGTGTAGACACGTACAAAAAGGCTAAGAAGCAGACAAAACAATGTTCTTGTGTGTCAGACATACTAACAATGACATACAAGTGTATCCGGATGTCTTCAACAAACCTGTACTGGAGAATGTCCTCAAAAGAATTGGTGTTGTTGATGGCAAAGACGCAGAGGAAGCCCTCTCCTGTTCTCATATACTGATCCCTCATGGCGCTGTACTCCTCCTGACCTGCAGTGTCCAGGATGTCCAGCAAGCATGTCTCCCCGTCGATCACCACTTGCTTCCGGTAGGAGTCCTTCAGAAAAAGGAGACACTCAAATGTTTCAATTCATGCACCAAAAACAACAACAACAAAAAAAAAAGCATAGTACTCCAACAGTCCTGAGGAGGACGGTGAGGGGAATCATCTCTGAGTTGTTGCAGAAACTGAACAGTTGAACATTTAGAGAGTCTTTGTAGTTCGGGAACTGCAACATCAAAAGCAGAACCGTCACAGTGTTACTTATAGCTTTCTGCAACACACACCTTACTTAAAATGCTGAACTCCTGCAATGACTAAGAAGACACGGATGGAATGTGCGCATTTAAACAGAAAAAGTCCTTTTTCTAACCACATTTGGTCAAATTTAATAACTCAGGCGGCAGACTGGGATGTTCAAAACATGAGGACGCTCGAGTATTGTTATCAGAGTGCAAAAACAAAATGTGAAGGTTAATCTTTGAAGACACTGAACAAACAGGTTTATAAAGATTAATTTCATTTTGTTAATAAAAGAAAAGTTCCACCACCACAAAACCAGGAAATTAGCTGATCGCCTGTTCCTTTAGTACGGCCATGCCAAATGTTGTTTGTCCACATTGTACATAGGCTTAGTAATTAACCTGCGTGAAGTTAGATTGAAATTGTTGTTAGATTACAGGTTTCTGTTTATTCCCTCTGTTGGCAAACCAGTTCTGTTGTAACCCATCATTGTGACTATCTAAACATCCAGTGTCTATGCTGGAAGGAACAGAACCGCCAGCCAGCATTGGGAGTTTCCCCAGAGCGATTAATCACCTGTTGTGTTGACACTGGACTCATCCAACCCGAGAGACGGATGCTGGAACTGGGTCACCGCAGACCCAGGCCAAGTTTAAAAAGTAATCAGTCGAACCTCGAGTAAGGCGTTCCATGTTTTACTAAAAGCCTCTATCCGGTGTTGGTGAAGTTTACTCATCAGCTTAGGCCATGAAATCCTTTTTCTTTTCACTTCTGAGAAATGACTAAACTCAGAATTTTGTGAGATTTTTTTTTTTTTTTTTTAATAGATAAGTGTGGCAGTGAAAGGCTAGCAAGCTATTCAGACATTTGATGACTTTGGCAACTTAAGTCAACTCAAAATGAAAGTGTTTGCATGAAAGGGCTACAAGCCTCAGCGGATCTACAATTTCACAACGGTCACTCGGTACCTCTTTTTCCAGCCAAACAACGGCCATGGAGTTACATAAACTGCGCCTGGCAGTGTCACCAATCCGCTACGTAGGCTGTAATATTCCGGTGTGTTTTAGCTTTTGCCAAAAAAAAAAAAAAAAAAACCAGAGTAAACCTTTAGATTCTGTCAGCTGTGCTACAACATCAAACAGAATGTTTTCTGATCCTCTTTGCCTTCAAGGGCTGCTAGCTGTTGCTGAAAATGAACCCTAAGGAATCATGTTTGGCTGATTCACCAAATCAGCTGATGAGGGAGATTTATACAGCATGCACCTGACCAACCTGTTAGCTTCCAAGACCTTCGTGAATGTTATCATTTTCCCCCACAAGAAGTCCATATTAAAGAGATTTTTTAAAAAAAAATACTTATCTTTAATAAACTGTATCGCAAGTGGAGGAAAATGAAATTACAATAAATAGAAACATTGCCTAAATATGTGAATTACAAACAAATAGTTCAAGGGGGATCTGATGTAGGCTGCTACATATCCCAGCTGACATTGTCTTGCTGTTGGGTCACCGAGTTGTGAGGAAGGATGTCCAGCAGAAAGATGGACGTGGCTGGATTTTGGTCATCCATCTCAACTTCCCATTAAATCTTGGCAGATTTTCAGATCACATGAAAAATGAGGGGATCAGAGGAGCAGCGTTATCGGAGCCAATGTTTAGCCTTCCAACATGCAGTCACACACAAAAAAACATGGAATGCTCTCCCTTTGTTTGTTCGAGCATAGGGGCCAGGAATGCAAATACACAAAAAGGACATTGTCTGGCCAGAGGCAGGCGTGGTGAGAAAGTGAGGGAGAGAGGGGAGACTGACAGAAAAAGAGAGAAAAGAGAGGAGGAAAATATTCTCCCTGGCTGCCTTCTTGATACAAGCATTGCAACCTCTCCCTCCATGTTAGATCCACGATGATGTAAAATGTAAGGGTCGCGCAAACTTCCTCAAAGTCTGACCAGTTTGGAGAATCGACAGGAGATCCGGTGCATTTAGTGAGAGAAACGTGGCTCAGATCAAGCCTTCATGTCAGCGAGGTTCACAGTATGCTCTGTGCTTCTGCCATCCAAGCCGCTAAAATGTCATGTCAAAGCATTTCCACAGCTTAGAGTGCATTTAATGACACACCAGACGAAGATCCTGAGCGACCTGAGCTTTCTCACTCAGGAAGAACCAAAGATTAATGCAGCTTGCTGCTGTAATTTGCCCACGAATAAAGGCAATTACATGAAATTGATACATTAGACGTTTTTCTGTTTAATTATTTTGATAATATGGAATATTAGGCTACCATACTGTGAAAATCTGACTCGAGCCCCTATGCCCAATATTTCCAAAGTATAAAGATAGATTCTAAAACTAGAGATAAATCATCCACTGTTGAAAAACCCCCAGAACTAATACCAAAACACAACAGTTCAAGAGGGAATAATTATCATTATTATTTCTTTTTAGCATTGTGATCTACTCTGTGCCACTTCAAGCTCTGGGTGACATATCCACAGGAATAACAGAACGTGCAGTGCAGTCATACCTCTATGGTAGGGTCATATTCATCCACAAAGTGGTTCTGGATGAGCTGGATGGTGAGCGCACTCTTGCCCACGCCTCCAGCTCCCACCACCACCAGCTTGTACTCCGTCATGTTTGCCGCTGCCGTCCACAACGCGACGCTGACGGAGAGAGGAAAGAGGGCGTTAAAAACAAGCATGCTAGAAAAAGACTAAAAGTAAAAAAAAAAAAAAAAAAAAATGTTTAAATTAAGAACCAAGCCGTGAAAAGTTTTCTAGTCATTAGGTCATTCATGACATGAGGTACAGAAAAAACATCCGATGGCGGCCTTACTGGCCGTTGGCGAGAAAAAGTAGCGTTTTACATGTGTTTGAGTAGGTTTTCAGTGGGGGGGGGGTTGAAGTTGAACCTCTCAAAATAGGGGAATGTGAAAAATGTGCCGACGGTACTCAGTGTTCCCATCCTTGACCACAGTAAAGAGAGAGCATGAGAGTGGGAGCAGCGAAGGAAGGAGAAAACAAGGAAGAACACAATGACACTGGCAGACGATGGATCCTCATCACTCAGGCTTCAGATTACTAAAATCTGCCTTTTGACATTGATAGACGGAGGCCACAGACACATACAGGGGATCCAGTAAGACACAAATTCAATGAAACAGAATCTTTCCTTGTTTTTACCTTAAATTTTCTCCACAGTCAACATCAGCAGGAATAAAAATTAGAAGATTTTAATGGGGAGTATGGTTTAAATTTGTTTTTCCCTTTAAATTCACGCATCGTTGAAATAATACATTCTCTTAAATAAGCATATACGTGTCACTAATATTTGGCTAAATGTTCTATACCTAGCTGGAGAGTTTTGCAACAACCAATATTCTTCAGACAGAATCTGTTCTTGATCTTCGACCACTATTTATTTTTTTCATCAGAAAAGGTAAAGTTTATTTGATTAATTGGTTTTCTGGCACATACCTGGCTTTCAAGCATAGTTCAGACATTTCTGAAGACTTGAGGTCAGTGGACATTCCAGAGGCTAAGAGTTAGCCCACTGTATCATTTCCAAAGTCTGCTTTGACATGAAGAACCAGAAAAGGCCTCAACACCATTGTTCCTTTAGCAGTGGTGTAAGTTTAACATACCCACGGACTCAGAGGTAACCGACAAGAAAGGCACCTGCTCCAAAAATGGACGCCACCCATCTTGACTGAAATTTGCTCCTCTCCACAAGGAGAAGCCAAATGCCTTCTGGAGAAAACTTTAGAAGTCAAGGGTCGAGGTATTTGACCACAACTACAAGAAGAATGTTTGGAGGAGTAAATGTGTGACTTTCAGATAGATACAAGATCGTTGAAACAACTTTCAGGAAAGGTGGTGGCACATCAAGTTGAGGGTATGTTCCTCTACGAAAAACATAAAAGGACCACATCTAAATTCTTTAGTTTAATAAATTATATAAAATTGTAAGTCTATGAAGTGCAAAAAGGAAAAAAAAAATAAATTGTGACAAACTGTCACTACGTGCCAAAGATTGACTTCATAACCAAATCAACATTATCAACAGTGAAATACTTCTCCAATGAAAAAATCTGGTTTTATCTAAAAATTAAATAAATAAATAAATAAATAAATAAAAAGAGGTTAAAAAAAACCCTTATCTGTAATAAGGACAACGGCGTTCTCACGGATCCATTGACTTATACTTAAGGGGTATAAGAATTTCCTTGCTTCTTGTTGAATAGCATAAAGTACGAAAGATGTTGATTAACAAATCTATAGTTTGTTTTTATATATAGTTTAAATCATACCACTGGTATATTTCTCTATATAGAAAACAAAAGCTAATAGAAAGAAGAGATAGTCGCACAGATCCAATGACATCAACAAACTGCTGCACTGCTCACCTGTAAAATTCCAGGTGTCGGCAAGTGGAAAGAGTAGACATGGATGTTTTACACAATGTTCTGAAGTAGAGTGTGACTCAGTTTATGAAAAAATTACAAAAAGGTTTCTAAACCTATGACCTGAGAATGACACCTCTACCCCCACCCATAAAGGAAAAAAAACAAAAAAAACAAAACCCTAACTTATTCACGGGCCCATAAAAAAAAAAGGAAAAGAGCATAACCTCAGATGAGGATTTTGTCAGAAACAGGTTCATGACTAATGCCTGTGGGACCAGGTTCAGACCGATTGACCAGGTGATGCCATCATGATGTCACCTCTCATTACATCAATTAGGAAAATAACGGGGATTTCTATTGACGTCAAGACGTTATCGATATTAATCAAGTTATATTTATATCAATTGTGTGTTTGTGTCAGATTTCCTGTTTGGCAAATTGGACTGATTGATATTTAATCATAGTTTTAAATGTGCGACATTTGTAAATGCTACTTTTTAATGCACATTTAAAAAAAAAAATAAAATCAACATCTATATCACATTAATCCTTCATCCTAAGTGTACGTTTCTCTCATTTCTTGCTGTTTTGATGAAACACTCAAAGAAATAAAAATAAAAACTAGCTGGGACTAACATGCATATAAGGTGTCCTTGCCTAATGTTTTGTAAAAGGTTTAAAAAAGAAAATCATTAACCCACACCACCTGTTACAGTGTGTATCCAGTGCATTAAGGTATCATTACAGGCAAGGGTCACATATGCCACTGAACCTTGTGTGGGCAAAGAAAAGTCTTCTGGCATTTGAAATTCACTGTTCTGTCCATTAGACAAACTCTTCGCTTACCAATGATTTTAGCTAAAATTCAGTTCTATTGTAAGAGCAGAAATACACGAAACGTCGTCCCCGGAGTGTAGTTTCAGAAAGAAGAGCAGCAATTCTCTGAAACGGAGCAACATGTCAGAGAAACAAAAAGAAAGCGAATAACTACAAAAACCGCCTTCATGTGGCAAATCAAGTGGAAAGTGAAAAACAACTGGCAACTTGTCACATTTGGTGTTATCTTTGGGTGTGGTGTTGTATTATTAGAATCTCAGAGCAAAAAGGCTGTGTTATTTGCATACAAACTGTGTCAGTGTGCTGTGTAGGCAGACTAATATTAGCCAACAGAACGACCAGAATGATGTTAATGATTGACAGGAAAGCAGGGCTCCATACTAAAAACGGGCATTAACTGCTCTCGTTTAATCGCAATGATACACTTTATGTTCCAGCGCAACATCCCCAATATGCGAACCTGGGTGGAGCGCGTAGCACGTAATGCTCCTTTTTGTAAAAACACCTAGAAACCTTCTAACTTCATTGTGGACTGCAAAATCAACTAAAGTAGCTTATTCTGAGTTGATCGCAAAGATCTCAGCAAGTGTCGAAGTACAATCTTGTCATCAAGGTATATCAAAGTTTAAATAAATAAATAAAAAGCAATAAAAAAGCAACATTTTTCTATTATGTTACTTGTTTAGTGCTGCTCCTTCACCACATGTGCTATGCACTGTTGTTCATAGGAATACTAAACCTTTCCTGTGCTTAGAGTATTTTGTTCTTCTACTTTATGCATATATATATATATATAATACCAGTATCAAACTTCTTTAATTAATGTGTTTTATTTGAGCAACATAAGGTATAACTGATGCTTTTCTGTTCTGAAATTACAGTATGATCACCATGGGAATCTCATGCTGGTCCATGTCTGCACGTAACTGGTTGAAATTTGGACACCTGCACTTTAATAATATACAGTAAAGTCTTTTAACATAGTTTTCAATTTATTGGGTTTTAAAAATAATAATAAAAAAATACCAGCCAATTTATATTATATATATATATATATATATATACACACACACTTATTAGCAACATAAAAGGTAATTGATAAATACACTTACATATATAGTTAGTTGTATTACACATTCAACTTCAATTATCTCTAGTCTTTTCAGCTTAATCTGTTTATAACAAACCACACTTGACTTAATCTAATTGGATAACCTGACCACTTCAGTCATTTTTATCTAACCACCATGCTCAATGGTTCAGGTCCTGTTAGTAGCTTATTTACAAGCACTACTATTAATCAGTTTGGGACTTTTGTGTGTGTGGAGAACTGAATTACTCGGTAACATACGATGAGGAAACCAAGCTCACCAGAGTTTGGCATGGCTGCTTGATATAATCACATTTTTATGACAACTTTAACATCTGAAAACCTGAAACAAATTAAGAAGTCAGTCATTCAAAGGAAAACTCTACTGTGGATTTTTATACTGCGTCACTTTTAGGTTCGAGCAATTTGATTTGTTTTGCAATACTGCAATCTGTTGAATTGGACCACACACCATTTTGAAACGTATGTCGATCAGGGTAAGTAAAAAAAAAAAAAAAAGTAATTAAGGCAGAGCAAATATACACAACCCCACTTCTTTGTGAGGTCCAAAACTCCTAATACTGTATATAAAGACATTTTTAATGTTTTCCCCTACTAGGCAAAAATAATTATTCAATAAACGTTAATTTATTGTTACAAGTGCGAGAAGTAGCATGAAAATTAAAGATATTAAAGAATTCAGTAGAAAGGGAAAACGTAGCTCAGAATCCTGCATTGTCAATAATAATTGAAAAACAATCGACATAAAAAACAAGAAGTATAAAATTCTAAAAAAATAATGAATGCGACAACTGTGGCTAAGGCTGCCCAATATTAGCAAATGTGATAAATTTGATGAGTGGTGTGATAATGACATGAGTTGTGGTAAATAAACAAGTGAATAAGCAGTACTAATGTGTTCCCGCTTTGGGTTCATAACAAACATATGGTACTATGCAGCTACTGAGAAAAAAACAAAAACAAAACAATACATTAAATGTTTCCATCTCAACAACAACATTTTATTTAAAAAGTTTTTTTCCCTGGCCGATATTGCCGTTTTGGCAGTAAAACAGCTGAGTTGCAGCATCTTAATGACTCGGCCACTTACATTTTTATGCTGCATTAAATAACAAGTGTCACCAAATATATTGCAGACACAGAGAGGCTGAATGCACGGCACTTAAAAAATTAGCTAACACTTACTGCACCTCAGACGCTTCTTCACAACACACACGCTGTTTAGAGTGATACTACAATAACAATAAATTAGTGATATATTGTGATGGCCAAGTCGTCACTCCTGTCCTACATACATCTGTGTATAAGAGCTGCTGAAGCACAGACTAAAGCCGTAGCCTAAGTTATGTGAATCTCACCCAAAGTTTGGAATGAGTTTGGCTTCACAATGCTCTCAGCTCTGTGTTTGTTTATGCTCATGCATCTTCTCATACCATGGTTTTATCTTCCACTAAACTTTTCACTAAAATGCTTGCACACAGAACCCTATAGAAAGGACAGCTTCAAATCTTCAGCTTGCACCATCAAATGATTGAAGTGGAAATTGAGATGTGTACAAGAATACAAGATATTGTATATATATGTTTTGTTTTTTTTACCTTTTTTATTTAGGCATAGTTTCATTTGTTTCCTTAGGTTTGGTAGCATTTTATTAAATACACTCTTCCCTCTTCAAGTCCATTGCATGGCAGATGCACTCCTGTTATTTAAGCCTGAATTGTTTTTTTTTTTTTTTTTACAAAATATTCCACTCCTTTCCTTGAGACACATATTTGTTCATTCTGCTCAGATATTTGTAATTTCAGCAATAGCCCATCAATTTCCCATAAAGGTCATATTTGTGCAAGTCCATTTTTACATACCCGCAGAAAAACAACAATTTGAGTTTAGATGGCGGTTTTCTGGGTGAACAAGACCCAAAACGTCCCTACAAAGTAGCCAATTCTTAATTAAATCTATGTCACACACTCTCTGAATTGTGTGAGAATCAAATATATTTATATTTTGTTGCTATGCAGCTTCACATATATGCTAAATGTCGAGTGTTGGAATATTTCCGAAGCTCAAAAATGTGCAATCCTGTGGCCTTGTCCAGTTATGACCAAACCCAATCCACCAAACATCTGACCAATAAGGAGGGGGCATCTGGTTTAACAAACACAGACCGCTACTGTGACCAAATATGTTTTTACATCTCATGGATTAAAACTTACATTTTTCCCCTCTATTTGTTCATGCTTATAATAGAATATAAAATTAAAAATATTTTTATTTTCTATTTTTAAAAAAAGCCAACACAACACAATTAGTACAAAGAGAAGGCTAAAATTTCACACAGCGAGACTAGTTTGTGGCATTACATAGCTAGAACTCAACAAATGATCAAAATCTAGAGCCTTAGGATGCTAATTCAACCTGCCTGCGTCTGCTGCTGGGAGACTAGAGGAAGCAAAGCAGACACTCATGCCATCTTCCCACAAACTAGGCCATGGGAGCATCTGATTAATAATCCACACATACATATGGAGATGAAGAGCAAAATGAATCATTGATGGATGCTGTCTGGTTCCTGGAGCCACTTGTTGTCACTGGGGGCTTAAACCGAGCTGGTCTTCGTGCAGATGGAAAGGAGGCATGAAAACACGGTCCTCTGTGTTTGCAGAAACCTCATCCACTTTACTACCACACAGACGGAGGAAGCAGTTGAGCTCTTTGTTAGAGATGCTGGAAATTGTAAAATTTACAAACCTGTAATTTCATCATTGTCTTTGCTAATTTCAGCTTCATTAGTACAGTAGTTGCGGTCTTTTATGTGAACACAGATTGGTAAAGTTGCAGTCCAACATCTCCATGTGTTTTTTTCTTTTCCTTCTTCATAAAGCAATCAATGTGATATGCAAAGTGTAAAGTATTAACCTTTGCAGTGGTATTTGGCCTTTTCTATAGGTATAGGTAGAGTAGTGTTTGTTTTTTGTATGCAACGATAAAGTGTACCCTAAAGGAATGCTGTTATTGCATTTTAAACAAAATGTTTATTGTCTTATTTAAAAAAAACAAAAAAACAAATTTAATTATTTGGTGCATCTATTACTGTATTTCTAATATTTTATTTAAAAAAGCCTTAAGTGGTTAAATAAATAAAAAAAATCTGACAGAATGTGCCAATTTTCTATCCAATTAATCAAATATAATAACTAAAATAATCATTAGTTACAGCCCTACATGACTATGAAAAGATAAAATGATGTAGTTAACACAACCGTGCAGCTTGGGTGCAATACTGAAGCAGTAACAGTGTGCTGAGAAAGGGTAACTTCGTCTCTGCAGCAACCAAACATGCCAAGTGGCGTCGATTTCTGTTCCAAAGTCCCCAAAAAGCTTTGCAGAGACGCTCCCCATCCGATGAGGGAACACTACCCCAGCATCTATGCGTTCAAAGGTATTTATAGCACACCACCTCCAGCATGGGAAATTAACATTTCGTTTTGAAACCCTAGAGCATCGCCTGGACCAAGAGGATAACCTTACATGACAGCTTACGGAGGGTGCAAGCGCAGAGAAGCAACGAGTCGGTGGGAGGGGAGATCCGCTCTCACTGCATGTCAAGAGCACAACTACCACACACAAGAAGGGTCAACGTGGAAAAGAGAAAATGTGTAGATACCACCAGCAGTATGCTAGGTCAGAAAGAAAATAAATAAATAAATAAACAAACTTTAGTTTACACAAACCTCAACGTCATCACGATCTATTCAATTGCACAAGAAGCAAGACAACTGAATCCGTTATATCCTCTATAAACATACGTTCCCTCCATTAAAGTGCTTAATTGGTTATAGAATCCATACAAGCAGAACCACAGCAGAGATAATAGATTTTTAATGGCGTAATGATGGTAAGGAGACCCTCTCCTCGGAAGTATCAGTCAGATAGTGAGACTCCGAGAGCCGGACTAAAAACCTCGACAGTCCGCCACACCCTCCCGCTGTTTTCCAATGACATCATCATCATCATCATCATCATCATCATCCTAAACAGGACTGAAACAAGTGCTGACCGGCAAGTAAGAAATAACGAGTTGTCTTTCTGAGAAAAACCTAACAAAAGCACACGAGGATGTGAGTTTAAGGAGCACGCTAGAACGAGGAGGCAGATCTGCTCATTTAAAGAGATGAGCAGATAATTTTCAGTTTCTTATTCGACATCACACCTACATGTGTGAGTGTGCACAGGCCAAAACGCTCTGCTCTTGAAAGGCCCTCGAGTCCAAGTGACCTTTTCCCTACTGGGTCATCCTTTCAGCTTGTCGGGCTGGGTGGGACGACACAGGCGGCAGGCTAGAGATGAAAAGACTAGCTGACCCCCCCTCCCCATATCACACACAGACACAAAAAAAAAACAAAAAAAACAGCCAGTTCGAGGCTTATCAGACCGCAAACATCCCAAAACTTTGAAGTTACGTTGTTGTTTTCTTTTTTTCTTCTTCTTCTTCTTGCAGCTGGAGGACTTGGTGAATCCTGAACCCAGACGTTTTAGAGAAACAGAAACCTACACTAGTAATTATCAGTCATATGTCAGAAGAATTACACTTTTTCAGAATTACTAATCTACAGTAGAAGGCAGACAATATATATATATAAAAATCTGTGGTATGACTGGGCTTAAAATAACTCCAGAGTTTCAAATCTGCTATTTGAAAAGGGTAGTAAGCTTACATTGTTTGACAAGGTTATTTTTTTGTTAAAAAACTATAACTCGGGAAAAGTCTCGCTTCTTTTGGAACGCAGTTTGGTAATATCAAGGCCACATCTGATCCCAGAACAGGACAGCAAATTATATTCACACCTTTATCTCTGGCCTTGTTCCAGCTGGCTCCTTCCTTGGCTTTCAAGGAAAACTGTAAAACTGTAGAAATTTAGAAGCAACCCCAATATAAACGACTCTATGACTACCTGATGTTCACATTAAGGCAGTACAATATTAGGAAAACTCATAATTGTGCTGTTGTTGCCGAATATGGCAATGAGGACAATGGTTTGGACTAAACCACATCTTCTCTTCCTCACTCTTTGGGTATTTTGTCAACCAAAAGCTTTAGCATCTCAGATGCAAAAAAATCTATATTAGTCATCAAAGGCAGAGAAAGTCAGTCCAGCTATCCAAATATATTACTTGGTTACAGAGCTTGGATGCATAACACTTGAAATATAATACCATAGCAAACAATGCACCCAAACAGTCCATTGCAACGGCTATAGCGTTCATGCTGATGCTACCATAATTACTGTGATTGGATACATTTCATTTCGCATTTCAGCTTCGTTTTTATTGTTGCAGCTAAAAGTAGCTTTAATAGTATTGGATATCTTACTTCTGGAGAGATTGTGAATTTTGCTCCAATCACTTGATTAGAGATTCAACTACTGGCTAAGTCCCTGAAAAAAACCTTTGTGTTTGTTGTTTTGAGTTGTAGTTTTTTTTTGTTTTTTTTTTTAGAATTTTCTATAACCGATTTGTGAGAGAACACCCGCAAATCACTCGCAATTTTTGAATCAATCAATATCGTAATTTCAAATATCCGTGTTGCTTTATCTGAAGAAGTATGTGAACTGAATTGTTCTTTTTGTGTTTCCAGGCAGAATAGATAAAAGGAAAGAAAATTGATCAGGATGCTGCCATCATCATATTTCGTCGTGGGGATGCTATTTTTCTGATGTACAATTCTGTCCCTAGTTTGTATTTTCTACATTTTCTGCAGTGACTTGTTGCTGAATATCAAAGTTTGATTTGCCTTGAGACGAGTCAAATGAAAAAAACAACAAAAACATTAAAAAAACCCACAAAAAAACACCCTTATTGTTAGTTTATATATTCAAGTATCTTTATACTAAAAGTTAAGAAATTTGGTGCATGATTACATAAGCTGGGCAAAGTAATATTGAAAGCAAGAAAACTGTAAGAGATCAGCAGTTGAGTACACATCAGCTTCCAGGTTTTAGAATCTAGTTCACATAAAAATAGCTTTTCTCCCCTCTTCAAAAAAATATTTGCATGTTTGCTCTCATCAGTAAATCCCTCCAAATGTAACAGAAGTCAGCCTATATCATTTTCCCTCCTAAATAGTTGTGCATTGATTATCCACACAATTATACTTCATCTTACACGGACTAATAAGCTTTCCTAGGGCAACAGTCTGTCCCCATATGTCTGGTCCAGAAACTGAATGTGTTTATCTGCCATATTCAGAATACTCTATCACTGTTTTTAAATGGTGAAATTGCATTTTATATTATGCAATATGACCTTCAGACTGAATAAAGTCACCGTTTCAAGTCAGTTAGTTGACATTTATTCAAATTATTATGTAGCTCATTCATAAGGAGTTGAATGTTTCAGAACATCTAAAAACCTTTTTTTTTAATTAAGCCATTTTTGAGTCATACCTTTCGACAGGATACAATAAGCATTAAAATATAGATTAATCCCAAATTAAATCTTTTAAAACACTACATTTACATTTTTATTTTACCCACTTATCTTTGTGTGATTTGAAAATAAATTAGTTCAAGTGCATTTGAAAACCATACTTATTAGGACAGCTGAAAAGACATTACTGATCGATCGATTTTCTGTCCAACTTTAGTTCTAACACATTTTCGGAAAATGGATTGTTGCATGCCGTTTCTATAAATTCCTTGTAGAAACATTTTGACTTCCGCAGTGATACGTTCAATTCTTACGGAGTGAGATGGGGCGTCACCCTATTTGTCTGTGTTGCCAATATCTGCAAATACTAAGGATTCTCTCAACATTACTGAACATTTACAAAAAGAACGTTCACTTTTTTTCTAGATGTAAATAGCCTCCACTTTCTCTTTCAGAGTCGGATAAAAGGGGACACCCAGTGACCATCATATCACTTAATTTCCAAGTTCTAACACCACAACTATTTTGTGTGTTTTAGCAAAACTCGACACAACCCGGCGTCTAATTATTCAGGCACAAATAAAAGAAAATATCAGTTATGAGCTGTGTAGAAAAGGTTTAGGCTCGCCGTGGGCAAGTAAAAAGATGTTATGATAGCAAGCTAACACGTTTTAACTGTGGACCGCAATCTTATGCGGTGTGCAAAACACCGAAAGCGTGTAAAAAGACGACACATACCAGAGAAAGAAAAAAAATCCCCCTTGAACACATTTCTAACCCAGGAATGTGAAGTATATACTCACAACGAGCAGGGGTCTAATTACCGACAAAAGCGATGTTTCGTCAGTCGCAGAGGAAGAAAGAAATCTTTCAATTCCGTTGCCACAGTTAGATGGAAAAACAAAATGTTCCTGAGATCTGTCCAAACGTCTCTTCGGGTTACCAATATCCTTTATTTGCCAATTTAGTAGCTGATTTATTTTTCAGTAGGTAATACGCAGGGAAAAGAATCACTGGTTTTCAGTATGATGAGCCCGCGTAGAACAATGTGCTTCCACAGTGAGAGCGGAGCAAAGGAGATGAGGAGTACAGAGCCCACGCCCAGCTCTATCAAACATAGAACCGCCCAGGTTACTGGTCTGTTACAGATGCGTTCAGGGACTGTAAGAAACATGGCCACTCCATGAAAACGCCCAAGTACTACAAAAACAAATTCAAGTTTACAAATAGGCATTTGAGTTTTAAAGACAACGAATGCCTAATTTGATCCGAAATGAGTGATGGAGGTTGCGTTTTTGTCCTCTCAAGGCAACCATAGAATGGCCTGTAACACAAACTCACAAACATATACAGTTGTAACTAGAAAGCACACCGTCAAATATTTATGGTAATTAAAAACTGTCACATTTTCAGGATACATAATGTTTGCTATGCACACATTTTAAAACACGATACATTTTTTAATAAATATTTAACTTAATAGTGGATACTTTTCTGTTTCCCCGACTGGTAGCCTGAACACTTCATATGGCTGTCGAGAACTACATATCCCAATGAGCCACGGGCCCGTTTCCAGGAAGTTGACCCCGGTTGCCAAGTAAACTTTTGTCTGTTTAGATGATCTGTAAAATGTATTGACAAGACTATTCCTTGCGTCAGGTAAAATATCTAACTTTGTATAATTTATGTACTGCGCACTGTTACTTTGTTTACAGCGAAATGTTAGTTAAACTGTTCCATAAACGATAGCTTCATAATTGTTGTTCATGGCTTCTTTCTTCAGATTGTCGTGAGAAATGAGTGTGTGTCATGACTCTGTGGTCCAAGAGGTCCGGCCTGGTACAGCACGGGTTCAAGTGACTGAGCTGAGCGGTTCAGGGAGCATCAACCCAACTCCTGCCCGTAAAGCAAACCAAGACCAAGACAAAGCAGTGGAACCATACCTTTCTCCAAAAAGACTGGTACGCTGTCTGTCAAAAAAAAACACACACCTTAAAATCAATAATTTTATATCTTAATGGACAAACATTCATGTTACTCCTGTGCAGTGTATAAAACACATCTTCTTTTAAGGATTTGTTGCATAGAATTAGAGTGCCTTGCAAAGACATTGATACCCCTTGAACTTGTCCATATTTTGTCACAAGGATTTCATGTCATAGACCCAAACAAAGTACAATTCTGAAGTTGAATCTCTGACAAGTCACTGAAATGCACTTTTTTTATTTCTTGTTAAAAATGTTTTTAAAAACCATGTATCATTTTCTGGAACTTCACTTTCATGCACTATTTTGTGTTGGTTTATCACATAAAGTCTTCCCACAGTGCAGTTCAGTTTGTGGCTTTAATCTGACAAATGTGAGAAAGTTCAAGGGGTGTGAATACTTATTGCAAGGCACTATTATGAAAGGACTGCTGGTGGTGTTTAAAGTTGATGTGGCCAGACATAAAAACCTTGACACCATATTTATGGTTCCATTTAGAGAATTAAGATTTTGGGGACATATAATTTAGCTGCATTGTTATGGTATGGCACGCCTACTATTTTTGTCCATCTACAGGAACTGTTGTGCGGTACTCATGACCTCTCTCTTGTGAACCATCTGGAGATCTGCGTAGACACCCAAGAAAATACACTGGGTGACTTTGGTGAGAAACAACTTACATTCAAGCCGTATTATATAGGTCTTTTATTCAAACCTTTTTGGAAACAACAACGCCTCTATTTGTTCTAGCTGTTTGCTTTAGAAAAAGACAGTTGCGTCAGGCAGATTTAGATGTCTACAGTGGCAATTGGAAAGGAAAATGTTTACTGCGTTCATCATTGTTCTCTCAAAATCCTAGATTTCATCATGAGTTCATGATTGATGGAAACTGTATGTACAGTTCACAAATGCATCATGTTTTAGTCATGTTTCCTTTAACATAGTGGGCAGGGAGGACTAAACATTTGAAGATATGAACTGGAAATGAGGGAACTCTCTGTATTGAAATACAATAGGTCTGTCATTAAAAGTGATAGAAATATGGCTTTGCTTATCAGTTTTTCTTGCAGGTGCTTACTTGCCCAGATTAGAGCAGCTGAAAATGAACAACAGCTTCGTCATGTCATTGAGGTAGGTACTAAAACGCTGATGTTATCTTCTTTTTTTGCGTAGGATGTGAAGGAAATCAATTACAGTAAATCATCACTACAGCTTCCATACTATTCAAGAAGGATTTCATCCTTTAGCCAAAAGTAAAACCCACTGCTTGACTTTTTCACATTTATATCTTTCTCTTAAAAACATCTATGACTTAATCAAGAGAAGGGGGAAACGATTGGGGATTCGCTCCTAAGCTTCACATGTTGAGCTATGAGAAATGGTCCTCTGAGTTAGACAATGCATCGAGAAGGTTGGTGTTCACTGGAATGGTGCGCTGTTGTGCAGCTGTTATAATCTGTTGTACTTTACTCCGACATTTCCACCATTTCTCCCACAATACAGGATGTAGAGTCTGCAGCTTGTAAACCAGACTACCAGAGGTGTGACGTTTCCTGCAATCTTGGAGATACTCACACGTGTTTAAGCTTCACCACCTGTTTCACAATGACACAATAGAGGGGGGTTTTGTTTCGTATCACATTTCACACTCTATGTGGCAGGACAGTCTGGTTTTTTTTTTTTAGACTGTCCTGCCACATCAGAAGGCCACATCTGGGCCATTGAAATCTCTGGTTATAATTTGAGAAATGTCTGGAAGGTGAAAAAGAGCAAACGAAAAGTTAAAGATTTGTCTGCTCCACCCTGAGACCAGTGGAGCAGAGCCAGTTGGACATGTGCTGCCTCTGACAGCGCTTCCTGCTCAGGGCTAAGAGAGCTGTAGTAGAGAGCATGATCCAGGGTTAGATATATTTTAAAGCTGACTTCTTTTAAAATGTGCAGTAGGGGTAGATTTGTAGAAGAGAAGCAACATAGAATTTCCAATGGAAAATAAAATTGTTACAATTTCTAAAAGGAAACTTTGCTGGCCTTTCTCATTATCGACAGCATTATCATCTCCTTGCGCTGCATGTCCCTCTACTTTGTGCTGCTCTGTCTCTATAGAGACCTGGGAACCACCCTGTCCCACCTGCAGGTGCTGTGGATGTCTCACTGCTGCCTTCAAGACTTAAGTGGCATTTCTACATTTGATTCTCTTAAGGTAGACTATAACAGTCATAGAAGATTGCTTAAAAACTCATACTATGATCATCATTTATCCTTGTTAGTAAAGATCCTTGCAAAAGTATCTGTACCTCAGGAACTTCTCTTCAGTTTATCCTGTTACAACAACAACAACAACAACAAATGTCAATGTGATAGAACAACTCAAAGTAAAATTTGCAGAAAACAGCAGAGGTTTGTGAGCGGTAACCAACTGTATGTGACTCAGGTATGATGAGGCAGAGACACACCTAAATCCTGCAGAACACCAGCCCTCGAGGCCTGGATTTGAGGATTCTTGGTCTAGTGGAGAGTCTCTGAAAAGACTTGAAGGCAGAAGTTCCCAGATGCTCTCCATCAACTCTGACTGAGCTTCAGCTTGTTTTGAACAGAAGAAAGAGGGAACATCTCTAGATATGCAGAACTGGTGGAGAGAGACCGCCCAAAGGGCTTTCACTTGTGGTTGCAGTGAATTGCAGTGAATGGTGATTTTACAAAGTGTTAACTCAGGAGGGTTGAATAAATGGCACAGTTTTCACATTTCAATTTGTAGAAAATATCAACTATTATTCAACCTTTTTTTGCTTAACTTCAGGATTTTGCTCTGCTTTGCGTTGGTCTATCACATAAAATTATAATAAAATACATTGAAATTGTAATGTGACACAAATGTTAAAAAAAACAAAAAACGTTTAAGAGATGTGAATATACGTTTCCAAGGTTCTGTACTTAAACTTGCTCAATGTGTTTCTTTCTGTTCACTTTCTGTGATCCTTTGTTCCTGCTTCAGGAGCTCTACCTGCCCTATAACAATGTGTCCGACCTAAGTCAGGTTGCCATGCTGGAGAACCTGCGGCTTTTAGATTTGGAAGGGAACTGTGTGGACGACCTTATCCAGATTCAGTATCTGGGTTTGTGTCCCAATCTCCAAACTCTCACCCTGGAGGGGAACCCTGTGAGCAAACGCCCTAACCCTGCTTCCCCTCAGGTAGGGAATTTCTTTTGGCACACAACTGAATCAGTCTGTATATATTTATCTTAGCATTTTTCCATATGACAAGAATTGTCCTGGCTACGACACATACATTGTAATGTTGTTCGTTCAACATTTGCTTCTCTGGTTGGGTTTTCGCTAGGATCAGTAACACGTAAAGTACCAAAAGTCCAAATGATTTGTTTTGTGCATCCACCAATTCATACGGAACAACTTGAAAATATACTCTCTGGGTATCTTTACTGTATCTTAGGGTTTCTCAAGGTAAATTTCCCCCCGAGAGGGTGAAGCTATCAAAGTGGCAGAAGTCTGGCAAAATCTAAAAGAAGCCTGTGAACGGTTGGAGTTGAATAAATCTTGTGCAAGGAGCTGGGCAGAGCTCCTAAACAGGAAGTGTTGTATTCAGTTGGTGTTGTAAAAGCCTGCTTGCAAATGCAGCTCGTGCCTGTGATCATCCACCAGTGTCTCCTGTGCGCGCAGTGCTGCCGGTGTGCTGGCACATGAAAGTATGTTTGTGGCGATCTGCTCTGGTCGCACAAAAAGATATCAAAAACCCAAAACTTAACAGCTGAATAGCTGACAGGGTTTTACAGCGACGCGTCATAGCTAACAACAGGTTTTGTCGTGATGTTGCAGAACAAAATCTGACTGGAAACAGGCCAATGCACTGTTAAATTAATGTAAACGTCATGTAGGTGAATCAACTCTCTATGCTTCTGTTATTTTCCTGGATGCACGATACCAAGCTGCATTTAGCTGCGAGTTTTTTGGGCCTCTGTGAATGTGTTTATTTACACCCACCAGTGGAGCATTAATTAGGAAACTAGGGCAATGAGTGGAGATGCTGAGCTGAATATGCATTAGGCATGTGCTTTGTAGTAATTGTGGGATTCTTGGGTTTGCTCTCTCCCCCCAAACCAACACTTCTCTCTCTGTCTCTCTTTCCATCACACACAAATGCACACATCCGCTCACTTCCTCTCTGTTAGACGATCTTTCTCTTCCCTCTTTCTTTTTGGTTTTGTCCTTGCCTGTCTCTTGTCTTTGTCTTTTTTTATTCATGGCATCTGTGGGATTTAGTAAAAGCCAGGAGTGACGAGCCCTAGTTTGATTTCTCGGTAGCTAAGAAATTGGCTGGTGTGCCTTTGCAGATCAACATTAAGCGCAGTACTTCATTTGCATCTGGTAGTAACCTGTTCCAGACATTAGATTCAGATACTTTTAGTCTAAACACAGGAAATGTTCGAAAATATTCATCAGACCAAAAAACAGAAACACTTGTAATACAGAAAAGTGGGCCTAGTTGAAACTATATTTGATACCTGCTTAAAGTTTGTTATTTGCAATAGGTACTTTTAGTCTGACAAAGGATTCTCATTGGAAATCATATACTATTTAATTAACTATGACTTTGCATAAAAAATAGCCATTGATCTTTCTGTCTATTCAGGGATTTTCTGTGTCAGACCAACACAATGTCATTGAAAATTGTGAGCCAGCAAGGAAATGATACTGGACATATAGATTTAACTTTGACTGGACCCTTTGGAAACATAATTGTGTGTCGTCCTTTAAATATTTTCCTCTTAAAAACTTTGAGGTGGAACACACATGTGTCCTCTGCATTTACATCGTCTCTCCTCGTCATTGTTTTGTCTCCTTTGCTTAGGCTGAAGAGTATAATTACAGAGCAGCAGTGAGGGAGTTGGTCCCTCAGTTGCGTTACCTAGATGATGTGAAGGTGGAGGAGGACAAGTTGACCTGCTGTAGCACCACGCAGGAAGACTGGGACATTCTCAGAATGTCTTTTCAAGAGTCCAACTCCTTCGAGGTTGCTGGTAAAATAAATAAATAAATAAATAAATAAATAAATGTTTGAATGCGTGTCTTTATGCAATATATTTGATTGCAATTGTCTCTATTTAATTGACATCTAACTTCTCAATCTGTAGAAAAGATAGCAAGGCATCTTCGTCATGGTGCACACATTACCGGTCCTTCGGGTGCCAGACCTGCGTCGTCTGCAAGCATGAGGCCCATTTTGGCGACTGGGCGCAAACTTCGTTCCCCTCCTGGATCAAGACCAGCGTCTTCAGAGTCTGATGTAGCATCAGTGGAAGCAGAAACCAGCACCCTTACGCACGGTGTGGCTCAGCTTTGGTTAATCCTGACATGTCCATTTAGGTTTAGTGATACCTGCTGTTCTGTTTTGAAACGCATAAACAGTAAGCAATCCAAACAGCGACCACCCTGGCCTAACAGTGCCACCAAGAGGCTCCAGTTGTTTCGTCTTGCCAGATGTCTTTGTAATTTACTGCTGTCTCTCTCATCTGCTGGATGTGGAGGAGCTGGCAAGATCCTGTTCTGTGGGAATCCTGTGCAGGCCGTTCGGGCAAGGAGAGAAAAGTTGAACGTGAGAAACAATGCATCTATCTGACTCCCCAAATCAATACACTCTATCACTGATCAAAACAGTACAGATGAAAATCGCTACTGGTCTGATACAGTACAAAAAGTAAGCTCACAGTAAAAAAAAAAAAAAATAATAATAACCTGTTATCTCTCTCTGTTGCCTCTTAGACGGCACCAACCAGATCCTCTTTGGTCCTTCGCGACCTTCCCATCCATGTGCCAGAACACACGTATGACCTAAATGAGCCTGATCCTGAGGAGCGTGTCAATGTGTTTGCAGAGTTGCGGGCCTGGAGGGAACAACACAGCAAGTAAAAATTGATTGCAAGCCTCACTTTTATTTATGCTCATAGCTAAATATTGTAAAAGCCTTTTTTTTTTTTGTTACTCTTTTGGCTCACGTCTCATTTCAGATGTGGTTGAATCACATTTTTAGCCTTTAACCATATCTTTACAAGGGGCAGGGTGTTTTATCCATGAGGTAGAGAAAGCGCTAAAGAAGAAGAAAACGGAGATCTTTCAGGGGCACACTTGGAAACCCAGGGATAGGAGCTGAATGTGCTTGTAAATACACCCAGATGTGAATATTTTCTCACTTGGTTCATAAAATATGTTATTTATCTTATCTTTTGGGGTGATTCTGCAGGCAAGTCAGATGCAATTTCACCTACCTTGCCTGCAGGTGGCGGTCAGAAGGCCCAGTGACACCAGTGCATAGCAGCTTTACTTCTGTCAGACTGTCCCAGAACAACTGTGGCTACAGTGTAGTAGCTTTCCACCATCAATGTGTGAATGACTGAATGTAGTGCGAAGCACTGTGGGCTCCTCTGGACTTGATAAAGTGCTGTACAAGTAAAAGCCATTTACCATTTATCCATATGAAATCTGGCAATAAATGTCTGAGCGGTAAATAATTTTCCTTAATGTGGGAGCACTTTTATTGCAAGATACTTTTTTTAAAAAAAGGAATGAGATTTGTACTATTATGAGATCTGGAAACATATCATATGATAATATTATATCATATTACAATTACATTCTTTCTTATTATATCATGCATCCCCTTTGCATAACTCAAATAAATGTAGCTGTGCTCACTGATTGTGTTATTTTGTGTAAGAGATCATGAAAAGTTTGGGAACTACTGCTGTATTTTTTTTCTAACTTGTTTTCCAGACAGCTAGCAATTATAGAGAAAGAGCGGTTGCCACAGGTCCTGGTTATTCACCATTCTGATGAAGAAGAAGCCGAAAGAGAGGAGGAGGAGGAGGAAGAAGGCTTTGGTGGTATGAAGAGCGACTGTAGTGACGAAGATCCAGAAGAAGACGAACTCTGTGACGGCTTAGCTACTGGCTCACCAGACTCATCGTTTCAGTCTCTTTCCCCAGGTGAAATATTGAATGCATAAAGTAACTACATCCTCCATTTCTATACATGATTACTCAAACTATAACAGTTAAGAAGGGTTTTTCTTTCTTATTGTTGTCAGACCTGAATCAACAAGAAACATCTTTCCCCAACATGGTCCCACTGTCCCTGTCTACAGACACCACACCTTGTCCTTCCCCTCCTGTTCATGTCACTGCAGCTCCTGTGAACACGAAGCTGCCAGGCATTCGTGCCCGCAAGCTTCGTCTCCCTCTGTCCCATCCAGAGCAGCTCAGCAGAAAAGACTTGGCCCCTCAAACTCTGTCAGCTGCAGCAGAAACACAACTCATGTCCAAGAGACATGTGGCAAGGCCCACTTACTCACCCCACCCACCTCCGAAACGTTATCCATGTGAAGGACCAGTGATTTCAAGGTATGGCAATAATAAACAGTTACTTTTTGGGCTGATTTTTATTATTTTGTTTTGTTTAAATTGTTAAACTCCAATTTAAGCAAGGATACCATTTATTTCATTTTTATCTGTTGAAAACTTTGTTAATTGTGAAAATCCAGACACTATTGCAAATGGAGAATTGTTTTTCAATTGGCATCAACTTATTTAGGGGTACAGAATCATTGCATCAACCCCTGCAGTTGGTCATCAGCTCAGATTTCTTTGAATTTACTATTCAGATTCCAGGAAATCTGTCTATTTCTTTCATTTTTCCTTATTTGTGTATGAAGTTTTGTGCTTTAAATCCTTCCGTTTTAGGTATTCCATTAATTTAAAATGAATCTTAATCATATTATTAGATGTTAGTGTGTTTTACTTATATATTCTTTAAAAGAAAGTCAAATTTGATTTTTGTTCCAAAAATAAAAGATGAGCTGTCTTTCGAATAAATAATGCTCAGACATGTGTTTTTGTACTGATGCTGTGCTTATTTAACACCAGTGAATATTTGATAATCTTTCATTTCTTTGTCCAGAAATTAAATTGTGCAACTTCTCAAATACAAAATCACAGCTTTTAGGTCTTCAGCTGAGGAGGTGTAATTACAACAACTGCCGGTTAAAAAGCATATTTTTAAGTATGATTCTTTAGCAAATAAATTGTCAATATAATTTAACAAGACAAAAACTTTTGTAAATCATAAATGTTTCAATTTTACATGCATATTTTTTTTAGATCAGATTTTTTTTTTTTTATTATTATTAGAACTTTTACTTGTATTATCTTTCAGTGCGGGTATGGAGAGGGCCAGTCTACCTTTGACCTCCAAGCAAAAGATGTCAAAAGTCCTCCAGAGACCAGTGATATCCCGCCCTCACACTGCTAGAGCAGTTCTGCAGAAACATCCCCAGCAACATCTACTCCAGCCGTCCAGAGGGAGCTCAGACCTGGACTGACACCGTGCTGGCCTGCCTTCCAGGCGTTAGGCCTTGTCATTTCTGTTCAGCTTGTACATCCTTTATTCAGCTCTGGTTCATTTCTAGTTGCTCACACTGCAGATGGGAGCAAAGCAGAAAACTAAACCACAGAATGGAGGTGTTGAGGAAACACACTGAAAAATATGACACATCCTTGCGTCTAAGTGGAAACCAATGTCGGAGAATCGCTTTTACAGAGGCCCAATGTTTTACAGTTGCTTCCATATCGTGTCTGGTATCTCCATAAAACCACACTGAGGGCCGTTATGGACATTTAATTGTAGTTTAACGCTAAATACAGGCATAAATCTCACCAATAGACCTTCATACTTATCCAATAGTTTTCTCTTTTTTTCCACTCTTCCTTTGGGGAGTACTGTAGGAATTCAGACATACGTTTGGATGTGGTGTTGACACTGGTCTTTGGGTCACAGCCAGAGGAAGTGGGGAAGAGTGGACCTAAAGAGACACACACACAGGCCCCTTTTCTCTCCCCCTCCTGAAAAAGGTAACCCTCATGTGAAATATCCCAGAATGGGACGCATCCCTCTATTTGATCCATTGATTATAATTGTTTATATCATGTTTTGAGAAAGCAGGGAATCTTTATATTTTAAGATGTGTACCCTTGATTTGTTTGAAATAATTTATTTATCAAACAGTTCTGAGTTCTTGCAGGACACCAATGTTGAGGGAAGCCATTGTTGGAAAATAAGCACGATTAAAGGTTTATAAACTTCAACTTTAAGAACTCTTTTTTTTTTTCTTTCTCAAAACCCTCATATTTTATTCAGTTAAAGTAGTAAATTAATCTATTCAGTTACATGTGAAAGTGTAACTAAAAGGCAAAACTTGAAGAAAGATTTTCCCAAATGTCATCCGGAATTATAGGAGCCATTGTGACTAATCTAACTGATGTAGGAATCTGATACAGCCTCTAGAGGGCATAAGCTCCACACTTTTTTAAGAACAACATTGCTTTCACAACCTTTTGAAAATCCATGAAATATACTGTAAAACTCAAGTCCTTTTTTTCCCCCTATCTTTTCACCCCCATCAGATTAGTCAAAGTGAGTGTAATGTATCGTAAACGTTTGAAAGAGCTTATTTTAAACACACACACTAATGAAATTTAAAGGGAAAAAGAAATGTACTGAATCATGATAAGCAATGGAGTGGAACAAATGAAGTTCAAATGACGTTCAGATTTTGTTATTGTGACTTATTGCAGACTGTTTTCCTGCAGTAATTGGAAATCACCTCTCTGCTCAACTGTGAAGGACAATCTGAGACTAACGTGTCGCAAGAACTCACCGAAAACCACCGGCTAGATGAGGACAAGACACACTCAATATCTTTGCTTTACCCGAGGGTATATAATGTTGAGACGAGTTTGTTTCGAAGATGTCACAAACATCATTATGTCTAGTTTCATCTCAGGGGAACTGCTTTAACTGGGAAGTTGATATTACTATGCTTGCCCAGGCTATCTGTGTCTTGGTTTGCAAATGCTCATTTCAGACATCATAAGCACTCAGCATATTATGGTCTTTCTTGCATAAGTTTTCATTTCGGATTAAGAAGTAATGGCATGCTTATAGGAATGCATTAACTGTGCAAACATGCCCATGGGTACAGAACTGGTAGACGGTGGTTATGTAATCTGTTTTTCCATGTCTTATCTTCGAAGAATTTCCATAACTGTACCATCTCCCTTGGTTCATTGAGTTTTTTTCATAATGAGGATTACTGCACTCCCTTGGATCCTGTCAGGTGTTTTAAGTCTTGGGATCACATCTCAACACATAGATAGAGAAGAACGGAATGAAACTAGCGGTGCTTTTCACCCTACCCCAGTGTTTCTCAACCCTGGTCCTCAGCGCCCCCCTGCTCTGCATGTTTTAGATGTGCCTCTATTCCAGAACAGCTGATTCAAATGATTGCATGACCGTCAAGTACTGCAGAAGCCTGTTAATCACCCAGAGATACAATTCAGGTGTGTGGCAGAAGGGAAATACCTAAAACATGCAGGACAGGGGGGCGGTGAGGACCAGGGTTGCGAAACACTGCCCTACCCAGTTCAAGTAATCTTCTAATTTCTCTGACAGATATTATTCGCACATCTGGCCCTAGAGAAGCTTTGCAAAACTCCATTTATTAGAGATAATGAGACAAACCAGAAATGTTTTTTTTTCTGGCTGAATAAAAGGTGATTGTAAAAAAAAAAAAAAATTCCTTATTCATCTGATACAAAGAAAAACAAAGGTGGCACTGAAGTGAGTGACTAATTTTATTTGGTGACTGTGACAGATAATATCATTGGGACTGGGAGGCTACACCAGTGGGAGCTTGTACATCCAAGCTCAATGTTTCTGCAGGTGGTGGGTCCATGTTGATAGAGTCTCCTTCCTTATGCTGATCCCCAGCAGCCAAGGCTCAACCAGTGGGAATCTCAGTTTGCTCCCCTAAGACTCCAATCCACGGAGTCAGGTCTTGGGGAAAAGGCCTACCATCAGTGAGACTGTAGAATTGCTCTCAGTCTGACCCACCTGCAATTACGATCATACATTTCAGATCATGATTTAAAAAGAACAAGATCATGGGTACAAGTGGCTGAAACTGGATTTCAGAGAAGAGTGACAGGACTCAGCTTTAAGAGACAGGGCAAGGAGCTCCATCACCTTAGGGGAACTTATAGGCAACTGCATCAAAAGGTTTAAGTTTAGACGGTCTGGTCGTCTTATAAGAGATAAAGGGGAAGACCCAGAACCTGCTGGAGGGACTTTATATTTGTTTTGGACTGGGATCTCCGAGGATGAGTTACAGAGTGTCACTGTGGAGAGGAATCTTTGGGATTCCTTCCTTGACCTTTTTGCCCCCACAACCTAATCTTGGACAAGAGGGAAAAGATGGAGGAATGGATAGATAATGTTTTACACAACAGAAACAAAGCTCCTCCTATGGCAACTACTACATCTGTTATTTTCAAAGAAAGACAAGATGTCAGCATGTACTGTGAGTACTCCAAATGTAATTACCAAATGACATTAAGTCGAATCAATTATGTTCATGTTCATTGAAGGTCTAGTTGTATTCCTCAAAATAATAACAATGCTACACATTCTTGTAACTGCAGCCAAGCGGATATGGGTGTGAACAATTAGGAGAGATGAACTCATTCTAGTCCAATTAGATTATCATTATTTTGTTTTGACTTGCAGTGATTCCTTCTTTTTTCACTCGGGCGTTATAAATGAAAATACTTTTAGTGTGAGTTCAGACAGGCCCAGGAAAAGGTGTTTATGCATTACTGCAAGATTCTGCCGGAAGAAAGATTCCATTCTCCGTGAGGAATTTAAGCCTCATAACTCACTTTCTGTTGACACCTTTACAATCAAGTGGAGACATGGAGTACTTAATAGCAAATGAAAGGTATAAATACAGTGTAATTTACTGTTGTACACTCACTTGAGTGGGAATTCTTCTTCCTGTCTGATCACATCATCCATCTGCATGCCAAACCAATATTTGTACTGCTTTTGCCACACAAGTTTTAAGGAACAACTCTTGTGGCGATGTTAATTATCCACTACCAACTAAGAGTACAGTTATATTTAAGATCAAATGCCAACGTTTTCATGCAATCATGCAACGTTTCAATGCAGTAAAATATGCAATAAAGATGTAAATCTCATTCTGGAAACCAACAGATGAGAAACAATGTGTGAAACACATTTTAATGATTATTTTACTATACCTAATCAAGATACTGGAAAAAATGAAGTATTATGATTCTCTTTCAGGGTTATTTGTCTCAGTTGAAGAGAGTGGCAAGGAGAACAAGAGGTTATCTTCTTTTCAAGCGAGTGAGGCAAAATCTTTTGGAGTGGGGCAGAAATCAGATATCTGAACCCAAATTACATTATTTATATTGCACATGTTTATAGACCCACATCAGCCTGTACACGTTTTAATAACCCAGACAGAATGAAAGTCAGCACAAGAAAATAGAGTAACATTGTACTCAAGCAAGCATGATACTTCATAAAAAATATAACACAAGTTAAAGTAAAGTTCAATGCAACAAAACTCCTAAAAGTATTTTTTGAGGTAAATGTGACTTCACTACTCATGTGCTTTAGACACGTGCAATATTTGCCACCTCATGGCTTGTGGGAGAAATATCAGCTGGCACAACCTCAGATAAAATCGAATTTAGTCAGGACAGGGGAATTTCAAAAGCCATCCAAGTGGAACACAAACTGCAGTGCAATCTGCTGTCATCTAGCACAACCTTCCAGCCAGGTTGATTGTTTTCATATTTCTGAATGAGATTACATCAGAACGCCATGGCATCGTTCAGCTGCTTACATCAAGTGATGCGCTGGACAAGCATTTTATCACTAAGTAGATCAAAACATTGTCAATACAAAGGCAGTAGAGTATTTGCTGTTTGCCATGGCAACAGGGTGCTCCCGGGGCAAGCCCTGTAAAAGAAATGTTGAGATAAGCACACAAGTTGGCATGTTTTATCACCACTGATTCCATCCTGTCACTATTTATTGAACAAAAAGCAGTTTTTGTAAATAAATAAATAGCTACGTTCCCCTAAACCCTAAGAATGCGTTAAAAACATAAAATAGTTACTTTCACTGTGAAAGCAATGCTGGAATATGCACTTTAGCCTTTGTACCTTTAACTGTTACTGTAAACATCAACAAAAGATCTTTATGACATGTCTTATCTGTTGGGGGAACTTATTTGTTTCCTCCTATTCATATTTTACTGAACTTCTTCTGTCGGTTTTCACCTTTTCGGTCCGACTTCCTTAATTTCACCCCTATAGGTTCCCTTTTTATTTTTCTTGACATCATAACAAATTATTGTTGTTCTCCTCCATAACTTTACTTTTTTTTATTTTTGCATTTATACCTCTTAAAGTTAAACATGTTAACAGTTTTTTTAAAAAGTCATGGCGGGATTGTTCTTAGGCAGCGAAGTCTAACATGACTGAGGAAAAAAAAATAATTTGACTGGATAAGTGATAAGTTAAGTTTGAAATAGATTTAGAACTTGCACAGCATGAAAACTACAATGTGTCCACTCAGAAAGCAGCAGAGCTTTCGTCATGAGACTGGAATCAAAAGAGAAAAGCCACAAAGAGTTTGACTGCATCATTGTACCGTCCACAGAACAAATACCTCTTGTTTTGACCTATTTATTCAGCCACTTGAAAATAAAGGACATTTTTATTGTATCACTTAGAAAACAAATTCTGTATTTGGTATATGTTAAATATCTCTTACCTTCCTTGTCCATCACTGCCACTGACGTATTGACTTTCACTGGTTTAAAGTTGAAACCAGTTATACACATATACTATAAAAAGATACTAATTTATTGATATTAGATTATGGTAAATCTGACTAAATTTATGTTTCTTTTGTCAGGATTACCAAACATATTTGCTTAATGTAACAATGATTTTTTTCAAATTCAGATGTTTACATGAATTTCATTAGTATTTGGTAGAAATGCCAAACCTGGTGACTTGAGTCAAACATTTAGGAATCCTTATAATAGTTTACAGGAATTTTGGCCCATTCATCCAGACAGACATTTCCATAAAATAAATTTAAAATTTCGGCACTTAGGAACATAAAATAATTCCAGTATTCCTTATCACCCTAAAACAACAACAAAAATAGAAAGTGAGAAAAAAAAAAAAGATTATATGTTTCTTACACAGTGTTTGTAAATATCTAGTTTCTTTGCGTCTTGCAAATGTGTGCTAGACTGTCGTAAAAGGGAACTATACTTATGCAGCATTTTGCCTTGTGATTAAATTTAAATGCTGTGTTCTGATTTGGCTTCACTGAAGTGCAAGTTCACCACACAATCACCCTTGAGTTTCCTTTTTTGTTTATTAGTGCTGTGCCGTTTTAAGAGAAATAAATTGGCAGGCCATGTTTTGTGAACAAGCCTATAGTTAGTTATGAAACTTTCGTCTCGTCTTAGAAGCAGACCCAATCTCCAGGTTGAAGTGCATCCCAAGATTTATCTGTAAGCCTGGAGCAAAAACATACCTATTATCCAGTGGCAGGCGTATATAGGTTTGTTAATCCTTAGGTGTTTTTCTGAATCACCTTTAAGAAAGAAAAAAGGAAAGTGGCAGAGGTTAGAGCTTCATCTACTGGTAACACCGTTATGTACTGTTCTTGTCACGTTTGCTGGCAATTGGACCCCTAATTGCTTTTTCTGAAAAGTAGACCTGGCCGCCACTGGTGAGGAAGGGTATAATTTACTAGCTCTCAGGCAATGTATTACAAGAAAAATCATTGTGTTCAAGTGCAGAGTATATTGCCAAGAAAGTGAGACGTGTGATTTCAGCCTGAGCAATAAAGCCAGCCTCTAAAGCTTCTAGACTGCACTGTCTCTTAGTTATGATGGGAATTTACATGAGAAAGTTTTACTATATAACTACCACACAGGCACATGCCAGACTGAACTATAAAGCTCAAGGAACTGTACTTTGTAAGGATTTCATCATCCAGTATATGTTTATTTATTTATCTATTCAACAAACTTAAAAAGAAATTAAAATGGTAGCAGCTGAGAGCTCCTTCTCCTGTACGGTGGAAACGTTTTGTGCAATTTTAAAGAAAGTTATTCCCCCCCTCCCTCCCTTTTTTGTCAGAATGCAAGTAAAACCAAATATGTTAACTTTGAAGATAAGATTTAATACCGAGCTAAAAACAAACATCTTAGAAGGTGAAGCTTAAAGAGAAAAGAAGATCGGAAATTAATGTATTCCCTGTCTTTAGTTTTCTCCTGAGATTGTATTTCTGCATCACTGGCTTTTCCAGGTGATTTGTGTCCATTGGCCTTTTTTTTCCCCTGGCATCTGCTTTGCTTTAGGGTTGTCAGTCGTGAAGCTTTTGGGTCTAAGGTCAGCTTCAGCATCAGCTTTTCAGCTAAGAATGTGCCTTTTTCTACCCCTTATTTGTTCACGCTGGATCTCATGGTGCTGATCCAAGTGATTAAATGTAATTGACAGTCACAGAAAACACAACCTGACTCACTCTGAAAGCATTGTTTTTTTCTAACAATGGTAACATTGAAAGGCAGTTCAAAGCCACCTGAGTTGTGCATTATTCAAAAAAGGCAGTTTGCTTATTTCACAAATAAATGTTGTTTAAGCAGAGAGCTGCCTTCATGAGCAGCTTGCTCAACTGCTCATGGAGTTGACATCAGCTCATTTTGGTTATTTTAACCTACAGGAAGAGAACAACAAAGGGTTTAATTTTGTGTAGCTATCCATTCATTTTACGCCAAAGGAAAAAAAAAGTTTTACCTTTGCTTTAAGTAAAGAAAAGTAGATCAAGTAGACGTAATTATTATTGAATAATGACTTTTTAGTATTTTCTCGAGATTGTCATACAATAAGAATCTTATCACATGTCTACCCACCAGATGAAGTCTGCATTTTATTAGGAAACACAGACACACTTGTGTTTATTCAGTATCATAGTTGAAATAGTAATGTCTGTTTATTCTTTAACACATGAAAGCTAACAATGAATTTAAAATGTTATTGCCTTTTGAATAAATATATAGGAACTGTATTACTTTGTAATTGTACTTTGATTTGGTTAAAGAATTGATATATTTAAATCTGTAAATCTTTAGAAATACCAAGCCTTCTGATTCAAGAAATAAATGCAGGGATTTGATAAATCACAAACTAGCAAAAGCACTGAACTTTTACATTAGTTATATATGCGTAAAAAGGAATGATAAAATAAAAAATGGTTTTCCTTCCATTTTTATCTTTCTTATTGAAGCGCACCAAGTCGTCGCTTATTTTTTTATTTTTCATTTTTCTCTTTCTTTCTCTCTTAGGAGCATGAAGAGAGTGGTATTTGGGCAGTCATGTGACTTTTTGTCCGAAAACACAATTGCCGGTGTTTGCCATTGGCCGGTTTTCTTTGAAAGAGCGTTGGTTTCCAGGGTGACGGGAGGGAATGGCGGCACCGCTTTGCTTTTCTCTACAGCTGCCCCCCCCCCTCCCCTCTGCATTGCTCAGAGCCAGTCGCCCTGACACTGCAGCCTGTGGTGGTGGATCAGGTAGCATGTGAGAACAACACAGACAGTCACAGAGTTGTCTGGCTCGCTCTTCCTCCTCTTACTCTTCCCGTATTCTCATCGGACAGGCGCTTATGAAGACTATTAGACTACAGGAGGTAAGTTAGGACAAACCTGTTTTGCTGGATTTATTTTTGGAGTTTTTTTTCTTCTTTTTTTCAACTTCTCTTGCTGAACATGTGGCTGAAGTTATTTTCAGTGTCAAAACTACAACAAATGGATATTAGAGTTAATGGTTTTAAACAGTCAGAACAGCAATTTCAAACTGTCTTTCTTTCTGTTGTCATTGTTACCACATCATTTAACTGTCATAACTCGGACCTTGTTTTGTGAAAACGTAGATTGTTTTTTTCGTGGCAGAACATATGGAGATATTCTATAATTTGACACATGAGACGATAATTTAGAAAGTATTGATACATTATAATTGTTGTGGAATCAGTTTTGTGTATTATGGTTGTTTTGTTGTTCTGAAACATTCATGCTTTGTTATTTCCCATAAGCCTCATTGACGCGATGGGAGCATCACCTCTATGAAGTGAGGGTGAGCAAACTAACCATTGCTGCTATATTTAGGGGGAAAGGGACAAGACACTAGAGAAAATAACATTTGACATCAAGCGGTTTAATTAGAACAGGCGTATACTGATAAAATAATATAGTTATTTATTTTTATTAGAACTATAATTTAATTTAGAAAATAGTCAAATTATCTTTTAATGTGTTTTCTGAGTTCTGTTTGTCTCATTGTTCATCCACGGTGGTTTAATTAGTAGACACTTTATACCTTAGTAGTAGTGGCATGCATTCAAAGTGACAGAGAGCAGACAAAATGTCAGACACCATTTCAAGAAGCTTAAACATCCTCGCTGTTGATTATTTTTTTATGTACCGTATTTTCCGCACTATAAGGCGCACCTAAAAAACCTTCAATTTCCTCAAAAGCCGACAGTGCGCCTTATAATCCTGTGCACCTTATATATGGACCAATATTGAGCCATCACAGATCTAGCAACTACGGTTAGCAGCCGCCGACTTCCTTTTCGCCCTTAGAAGAAGAAGCGCGCGGTGCATGCTGGGATAGTTGTCAGAACGCTGGTTTGTTAATAAAGTTTGACTGACCTATCTACCCATAGACATAAATAAGTATCTACCTACCGTCTATAATCAGGTCATCTGCAGGTCATTTAGCACCACGTTCTCCACGAATATGCTTTGCGCGAACGGAGAAGGGTGCAAATAAATAGTGAACTTTTGCAACGTTCAGTGTTTGTTATGTGCAGCATCCATGTTGAATTTGACCTGGGGTTGAGCTACAAATTTCCAATTTGGAAATCCGTCCTCAAGCTGGCTTATAAGTAATCTTTCCAACTTGAATCTCTGGAAGAGGATGCTTGGTGTTAGGACTGCTGCCTTGCAGCAAGAAGTTCCTGGGTTCAAGTTCTGACCAAGATTTTTTTCTCTCAGTGCACTCATACGTTTTCTATGTGTGATCTGGCTTCCTCCCACAGTCTGAAAACATGCGTGCTAACTGAAATGGTTTCTAAATTGCTCTTGGGAGTGAACAGGTTCATGCATGGTTGTTTTTCCTTTGAGTCTCTGAGATGTCCTCTGTTGTACTGGTGACTGGTCCAGGGTGTATACTTGCCTCTCGCCCAGTGATTTCTGGCGATAGGAAACAGCTCCCCAGCGAAAACTAACAAGGAAAAATTGGGTACAGACAATAAATGGATGTTTTGTTCCATTTGTCCTCTCTGCACAAATGGAACAAAATAGATCTTAGTCAACATCTTGTCAAGGTTTTATCATTTTATGTCATTAACTAAGTTTCTTGTCTAGAAGAAATCTATTTTATTTTTAAACAAGTTATCTGTGACAAGTTGCATTCAGATGGTGGAAAGAGCAGCAGCCAAACCCTCAAACTTATTGACACATATTTGCATAATTTCTGACAGCGTCTTGACTAAATGTAATACATTTGACTCTGCAATTGATTAACTTTAATTTTTCACAGGATACATTGATGCTTTTCACAAAATTTTCAGTCTGTTGCAAACATAAATTTTCCAGCAAATGAGTTTGGTTAGCTTTGGTTAGCGTTCAGCATTTGTTAAAAAAATGTCCAACCAATCACTAAATATACACTAAGAAATCCAGAGGTGAAATTGGCTGAAGTAATTTTGTCTTAAATGAGATCTGAATAGTGTATTCATTTATTTATGAAAGATTCAACAGCTGGCCATGATCCCTGCTCCACTCATCATGACATGGACACAATGAGGCTTCTGTTTTGGATCTGTGTTGCTTCAAGAGGATTTTCTGGCACAGTTACCCTCCTGAAGTAGGTATTCTCCCAGTCTTGTTCCAACCAACCAGGTGGCTGTTACTATGTTTGGTTGCCTTGGCAACGATAGAAGCTGACTCCCTACACCACCTTCAGGTGCACTTTATCAGATGACCTGCAGACTTCTTTGAACTTAGATGCTGGACACAAGCCATCATCAGTCTCTTGGCGCTTTACGGTTACAGTTATTTAACTGAGGAGACACCAGAAGAATACGACATGTGCATTGGTGAACATGCATGGAAAACGACCAAATGAAAAGCCTCAAACTCCATCCATCCATCCATTTTCTGAACACCCTTGTCCCTCAGTGGGGTCGGGAGGGGTGCTGGTGCCTATCTCCAGCTAACGTTCCGGGCGAGAGGCGGGGTCACTCTGGACAGGTCGCCAGTCTGTCGCAGAAAAGCCTCAAACAGAAAACCTTAAATAGTTTCATGTTGTGGAGATAATCATTAGCCTTATCACTGATTGATTCAGCCGCAGCTTTACTCTACCATCCATAATGGCTTATGACTCTGATGATTCAGACTCATACTGGACTGCTCTTAGCAAGAACTATTCCTCTGTTGGCGTTGTACTCTTCAAGCTAAAAGCCTGTCTGAATTGATTAATATTTTTCAGAATCTTGCTAATCCACGGTATTGTTGACTGTGTCAGTAAATGATTATAAAACTCAGATCTTATCAGCTCTTGTTTGTCGGTATACTGGCCATACAGTCTACCTTTGGGTGGCTTGGATATTTACCACACAGAAAGGTTGGGGTATGTTTTGTGCACATTTTAAGGCTTTGCATTTTAGCGGAGTTATGCTTTAAAACGTTGTAATTTTTTGAACATTCCCTACTTTACATAATAATTGTGGAAGTAATTATTGAACATGAAGTGCAGCTTTGGTTTTATATTTTAAGATAGTTTCAGTTAAGAGGTTTGGAAAGAACAAAGCTTAGGATTTAATTATATGAATTTTCAGTTTATGTTAAGTTTATATTAAATGTTTAAAGAGTCAGGGTGAGCAGGAAGTTGGGTTGGAGCTTGTGAAATTGATCTACAGCTTAGTATTGTATTACTGATGCAACCAGGTGGAAACTGGCGCTGGGGCCATGATGTCAGTGCTGCTGACCCGACAATCCTAACATTCTTGCTGGCTGTGTTTTATACCAGCGTGGAGCAGAATATGCAAGAGACATGTGGGAGAGATGCACTGACTTGCACACATATGGCCTTTGTCTAAGCGCTGATTAATAATCCGGCATATCCGTCGACAAACACACACGTCATTAATTCAGTCTCATGCGCATACCCCCTCAAGCGCACACTCAAGCACACTTGAACCTGAATAGAGACGGTAATGGCAGTCTCACCGGCCTAGTTAAAATTCAACCCATCTTCAAGTGCCTTTACTTGAAACTTTGGCAAATCGGTTATGCATTCATCCAGCACTTTCAACTAAAATGTCTGTTATTAGAATGCCGTGATTAAAGAGATCCATCTCTGTTATGTGCCAGCATCACCATGCGTTTGTGTGTGCAAGCACTCATTTTTCCTGTTTTTGTGTGTGTGCTTAGAGTGCATGATTGTAAGTACAAAAGACAGCTTTGCTTTGATCCAGTAAAGCCACTGAAGGAAAGAGATGACAGGCCTGCTGCAGTGAAAGCTTTTAAAGGTTGTTGTTCCTGCAGGTGTTTACATTGGATGGATTGTTCTGTCCCATAGACATTCAGCATGGACGAGGAACAGATTAGTACGGTAAACTGCAGTAGAAAGTGGAAGGACAACAGTAAACATGGAGGATACTTGGAAGTCTCTAAGGAAATATGTTGAGCAACAAAGCAGAACTGGTTAATTTTGGATCGGCAGGGTGTCAGTGACTGTGTGTCCAGGGTGGGCTTGTGTAGATCTTTTTTTCGCCTCTCACCTTTGACCCTCACCCACATGATTGCTCTTCTCTTAATAAAGCAGGATTTTCTTTCCATACAGAGCCCCACTTCTCTAAGCTTTTGTTCTTGGGATCGTCGTTTATTTATTGGTTCTTACCCATCTGGCAGGTCCTGAGTCATTTTTATGTCTTTGCTTCATTTGTCTCTCAGTGGACATACGCTGGTTTGTTCAGACAAAGATTATATATTTATCCTCCTCCTTGTTCTAAGAAAGCCTGTGTTTGGACATGGGACATGTCCCAAGACGCTCAGGGCAGTCTTAATGACTCCACTTCCTTTTGTTCTTGGAGAAATGGCACCTCTTTCATAAAACAGAGGAGTTGAAGAAGTGAACGAGACTCTTTGACCTGTCATCAGCATCCCATCATTGACCGAAAAGTTTAGGTCTCTCTCACAGTCCCAGCTTTCCACCTAAGCTCTTTTTATCCTATTTCCATTTACAGATAGCAACAGCACAGTGTGACACTAATGGTGCCGCGTTATCTCAAGAGACCGGGGATTCTCACAGAAAGTGACTTTAACATCCACGAGGTGGATGGAAAAAGCGTGGGTTTAGGTAAAGAAATGGAAAGAATGACGTCAGACATGTTTTCTTATGTTCAAAATGTAAAGAAGTTCAAGAAATGTCCAGAATTTCTTAGAACTATGCATAGTCACTCCACCATTTCCACTAAAATAATGGTGGCGTGGTTTGCTGTCAAACCATGAATTTTCTCTTGAGCCAGGTTTCTGAGAGGAAAACAGAACTCAGCCAGGTCTTAATTTATGTTTTGCTATAACTACGTCCTAACACGGCAATTACCTTAGCTGGTAAACACCATCCTATCATCATCATGATATACGACACAGCTAAACTTCTGAAGCAACAACCATGGCCTGACCATAATGAGACATCAGTGCTTTATTTAGGCTTGTTTGGCACGACCATTTGCCGCTTGAAACCCAGTGTCAACAAAAGTTTAAGATTTTGAAATGCCTTTCTGAATAGTGCTGCTGTTTCAAGTGTATATTTTGTTCACTGTCCTTGTTCTAGCCTTTCCGTCTTTGTTACCCACCTGCTGACGATTGTTCTTAGTATAAGCCTTCAACAATTAAAAATTGAGTCATCTTGGTTCCACTCAAGGAGACTATTTCTCTGTCCCAGAGCCATCTACTTCATCACTCACCATCAATCATCAGGCACTTCTGACATATTTACTCTGTATTCAAATTAAAACAGACCTTTAAGCTGTTTTGGTAAAAACAGATTGTAGATTTTGTTTTTGTGAAATTGAATATATTATGAAGAAGTTTAGGCTTAAATTATCTTCATTGTTCTCTTTAGCTTCTATCCTGAATGCAGAGGGAGGGTTGGAGGAGGGGAAGAAAAGGGTTTGTGTTTCAAAAAAAAAAAAAGAGAGAGAAGATATGTGGAGTTTTACAAGGGAGGGTTTGAGTGGGGGGCGCAGCAGTGGGAGGTGCCCTGAGGAATGCCTGGAAGGTGTCAGCAAAATCTGGGAGGCTTTGGACTGATAATCCACTGGATCATAATACCCCTCCCTCAACTTTAAATGAACTGAATGTGACGTAGGACAACCATATAAGCCTGTCAGGGCCCGTAAAGTGTAGTTACTTCCCCAATACCTGCTGTCAAAATGTCGCTTCTGCTTGGCACCTTAGAGTTTTCTCACAATGGCCTTTGGTACTTAAACCCTGCCTCAGGAGGTTCTTCCTCCGCGTATGATTTGAGAGAGTTGTTTAAGGGATTTGTCTGACAACACAGCTCTTATACGTGCCAAAAGCTTTGCTTTATAGACAGAACAGTGAAGGAGTTCATGTAACTGTGAACTGGCTCTCAATGGGCCTCTGACTCAGCCTTGCTAGAAGCTGCTGCAGTCTTTGGTGTGGTCTTTTGTTTGGATGATTTAGCTCGTCTAATTAATGCAATTAATGCCGGCCATCTATTTTTGGAAAACTTCTGCTTTGTGCAATGTGCACACTGGTTATCAGGTGCTGTGACTGCTGGGCTCATTAGTTTGCTGAGAATAAAATCTGACGTCTGATAGAGGTGAAGAAAAGGGAGAATGACTAATTAGTCTTAATGGCCCTCTGGTGCTTAATTATTGTATTGTGAATCCAGAAACATAGTGTATGGTTTTACAGAGTAGTTCGAAAATAACATTGGGATTTATTTGGTATACATTTTCCAAGTACTTGTTACTCACATGTTAATATGTGGCAGGCTGTTAATTTTGTCTTTTCTTATCTCTTTGACTTCACCATGGAAACAGAGTAAATAAATAAAAGAACCAGTTTGAAGTTAACCTTAAAGGGATCTCTCAGAGCAAATTCATTTGTCTCAATCCAACTGATGTTGCAGATCTCGTAGAAGATTCTCCATTTGTTTGGTTTTTTTGTTTTGTTTTTTTGGTCATAAGTCACATCTTTATTGATGCAAAAATAAACTCAGTCCCATAGTTGTGTGTAATTTTACAAAGAGATAAACTTCTGGAGAAGAAAATACACTTCCCTTTGACAGAACAGAAATGAAGACCTCGTAATATTTAAGACACTAAATTCAGCAGACACCCAGCTCTTGCCTTAAAGGGTAAATGTCACCACTCTTTTCTGCATAAAGAAGCTAACCTTTTGTTTATCATGTACAAAACCACATACCTAAGAGTTGTCCAAAACATTAATGCCACCACGATTTAAATATATTCATGCATCAAAATTACATGATAAGTAGATTATAGAATTGTCCTCTAAATTATGGGTTTCAAAGCTTGTCCAAAACATCCCAAGGCAGTCAACTGATGTGTGGTTAAAAAAAAAAAAACACATCTTATAGATAGATGGCTCTTTACCTATAAATAAAAGCTGGATATGAAAAGACCAAAGCTCCAAAAGTGCAAAATTGTGAAGGAACCAAATTACTGGCATGAACAAAGTGTTATTCCTTTATCACAGGCTTTTGTTAAGGCAGAATACATACATCACATTACTTGTTATCTAACTGCTTATTATTTATTAACTATACTGAAATAATTTATTCATCAGGGCTGCTTTTGAAAAATCTCTATTTGTTGAGCTGGAACTGTTTAATAAAGCATGTAATAGCTATTAAACCTGTCTCTTACAGTTTGTTTCAACAACAATAGCTGGTGTTGGCTAAGATCAGCTCAATTTGTAGGTCAGAGTTTTTGAAGATTTTATTTGAAGGTTCTCATTTCTTTGCCAGTTCCCATGTTAAATAGTTTTAGTTACAAGTTTTGGAGTCATTTAACTAAAATGACTAAGAGTGTACCTTTGATTGTAAGATTGGAAGAAACTTTGTGAATTAAAAAAAAAAAAACTCCTATAAAGTAAATCGAATTACATTGTGTATGAATAAAGCTGCACAAATAAACTTGCCTTGGAAAACGAGAGTTGTTAATAAATAGCAGGGTCTGTCTCTCCATGCGGGGCTTCCTGCACAATCTGCCCGGCACATTGGTCACACATTTCTCAGCTCTGCATGCAGAGTGTGTTTGTGTATGGGACGGGGCAGCCATCACAGGGTCACAGTTCAGGAATTTCTTTGAATTTATTGTTGAACACTTTCTACTTGTTTTTTTTTTTTTTTGGTGTGGGGGATGGTTTGTCTTGCATTAGCCATATTTTAATTCTGCTCCCTGCACTCGAGTGGTCAGGTTTAAGTGCAGCAGCTTAACTGTTCTTTTTGTTCTCAGGGCGTTGTCCAGCTCAAATGCTAATAGTTGCGCACTCTCTCTCTCCTGTTCCACCTGGTCTGTCGTACTATGACCTCATTCCAGGAAAAGGAAGAGAGAACCACCTGACAGACTTATTTGTATTATCAGCTGATTGTGTAACTGGAGGGCAGAACTTCGATGTCGGATGCCTCAGGTTATTGACCGTACAAACATGAGAGGCAGATATGTAAATATATGCAAGGAGTTTCCAGTTTCTGCGGGGATTTTTCTATGAGCAGATCTCCATCTGAATAGAGAATGTTGAATAAAAAAAAAAAAAAAAAGGGCTAGGTATGGTAATTGGTTTTGGTGAGGAAGAAACACTTTTTTTCAGATACCTGGAAGAAGGGGAGGTATCTGATCTGTCAGAGCACATAGAAAGAGGGTGGAGAGAAAGAGAAGAGTGACGGGGAGGGTGTGTTTCTATGTGGGTGAGAGAGACAGAGGGAGGAGGAGCAGTGCAGACATAGAGAGAACTGGAGCACACACTCAGATCTCGCCTGTGGTGAGGACATCCAGCAGAAGTGCATTCCTGAGGCAGCCAGCAATAAAAAAGGCAAGGAGGACAGAGCGGAGAAGTGGTGACACTCTTTAAATTCACATCTAACTGACCTCTGCTGGACTCACGTGCTTCCTCGCAGACTCACTCGCAGGCTTCCTCGCACACCAGCTGAACAGCCGGCACCACTGCCCGGTGAGAAGGTTAGGATTTCCCCGACAGAGCTGGAAGGAAGGAGAAAATAAAAGAAGACTGGAAGTTTTAAAACACCAAGAAGCAAGAACAAGAAGGTGAGCGTGAGGATTTCTCGAGAGATTGTTTGACTCTTCCCCTTGGCTTGAGCTGTTTGAATCTTTATGTCAAGAACTTTCTCTGAACTCAGCTTATATAATGCAGAGGCAAGAGGTGTTATTAAGATTCATAAATCTAACTTAGTATTTTGGTGATGAGACAAAATTGCTTTTGTGTTGTATGTTCGCCGAGTCGAACCGTGTCTTTGCATGTACGCACCTGTTGAAGCTAGACCCGCCACCCAAGTACTCCTGTGTGCAACAAAAGAACTCAAACCTGTTTGGGTTGAATCTTCACTCTTTGCAAGTCTTGTTTTAATATTATTTTTGCTCATTTTTGAATTTACTCTGTGTACGCAGACTGTTCGCAAGTCTATTCTCTGCTAACAAAAAACTCAGCTAGAAGTACAGTGCACGAAAAGAGATAAAGGCTTAAAGATTAATTTATTGAAGAGATGGGGAGAGTGCACTGGCAGGTCCGTGCTGTTGTAGGCAACACATCCTAAATGCCAACAACTTGCTAATCCAATGCACCAAATCACTCCAATACAGCCTGTTTAAACATTGGCTTGTCTTTATGCATGGCTTAAGATCTTGTTTATAAATTCCTAGCATGCTATGTGTCAGTCAGTGGAGCTCATTAGCAGGCTGCACTTGTTATCCAATCAAGGCCATCGATTGAAACCCCAGCAAGCGCTCCCCCTCCTCCCCCTCACCCCCACAAGGGGGTGATTATTTCTTTCCCTAACCAACAGTAGGAACTTAATAAATGTACCTCATGCTATCACATTGCGGTTCATGCAATTAACTTGATTCATTATTAATGATAGTAAGAAATGAAATAACTAAAACATGAAATAGCATGAAATAACTAAAGGGTTTCTTCAGTTCAATTTTATTTTACTCATTTAATTTTAATAAGTATATTTAAATTTTCGATTTACAAAATAGAATAAATTGTTCCAAATTTTATGACTACAAAACAAGTTTAAGCCCGAGCCTTTTTTCTTTTGCAGCAGAGACGCACCAATAAGAACCAAAAAGAAACTAATTTCCAAAATCTTTTAAAAATAATAATAAAAACATTAATTTATTTTTTTAAATTTTTCCTGTAGAACTTAATGGACTTTTAAAAACTGCATGCAAAATATTATTATTTGTTTTCCTGCTGTGAGGCAGGCAATTTGTTAATAAGTCATATTCAATAAACTGTAATATTGAAATGTTTCTTTCATTTTAGTAACTCGGGTCTCTAAGTTAATCACCTTATATAGATTAATTACAAACAGATTTAAGATTAGAGTACTATATTAGGGCAACAAAAACATTTTTGCACAGAAATTTGGACTTAATGACAAGTTTAAAATCTTTTTAAAACTTTTTTTTTTTAATAATGCTTAATCTAAACAATGACCGTAACCCTAAACACATGTTCTAATTTATTGAATATTAATGTATATTAGGAGTCAAAGTGATGTTACTCCCCTTGGGTAACAATTATTTTAAAAGCAAAGGCCACATTATCGTAGAGTTGACATGTTAAGCTTTCATTAGCAGTTTTTAATAGTTATTAGTGTAATTACATCAGTTAGCATTAGAGATTTCAAAAAGTCTTCCAACATTTCCACATCCACCATGTTCCATGGCAGAGGCTGAAAGTTCAAAAAACAGCAACTTTTCTGTCATGTGTTCAGCCTTCCTGTTATCTACTGTAAGTCTTCTTTCTAGCTGTCTTAGCCTGAATAGACGGTAGGAATAATCTCCTTTGACTTTAGTTTTGGACACATGACACAACGACTCTTCTTCAGCTTGCAAAAGTTTCTTTTTTTTTTTTTTTTGGTGTTTATTTTAGTTTAGTTTTTTTCTGTTTTTAGTCAGGGTTGATTAAGGTAAAAACAACCAGATTCCATTACCAGCTAGCTTTTTTGGAGCATTGTTTTTTTTAAAATTATTATTATTTTAGTCACTTGTACTATGTACTATTCCTGGCCATTGATCACTAAAATTATCTAGACTGCCACAGAGTACCACACACATCCAGTTTATTAGGCAACAATATCCTCATTATGTGTTCCTGCTTCTTTAAAAAAGCAGAAACATTATTATGTATCACCCTCTCCTTTTTTAGCATCACCACGAACACTTTACCTAAAGCGGTAAACCAGCAGGGTGATAACTGTGAAGTTGTCAGCGGCTGGAATACATCATAAAACTTTTAAACTCTTTTTTTTTTCCCCCCCCAAGTCTTGTTTAGTTTGCATGTCTCTTCTCTCTGCTTCCCTCCTTTTATGTCCCCCTCACTGGTTTGATACTTGTTATTTCCCATCGCATGAATGAGGCTGCTTAGCATGGAGAGAGCAGAATGTCCTCTGAGAGAGCTCGTACCTTGTTCTTTGCTGTGTTATTTTTAATGCTCCTTTAATGCTTGAATACACAGATGGACTCCCTCCTTGTCTAAAGCAGTCTCTATCTCTGTCAGCGGCCCTGTCTGTCACTCAGCTCGGGTGGCAGAGAAAGCAGGTCTGCCTGAGCTCAGCAAGTTACCTTTTGGGAGTCTTGATGGAAACTTTCTGAATTACTCTTCAAGCTGAGAAGTGGCTTAATTTTTGCCGTTCTTATCAGCTGTGCTTCCCTCCTCCTGCAGACGGTCTCTGGTGCGAGTATGATCGAGGACAGTGCAGCCAGGCTGCAGAAGAAGAAGAAGTTTGCGATCATTTTTTTGGAAGGTGCCTCGCAACGCTTTTCTCCTTTGCCGTCTTTACCTTCTTGCTCTCCTACTTTCCCCGTGTCCTTCCCCTGCCTGTGCAATGTGATGGAAAGCAGCGCTGTGCTCTGCTCATGCCGGATCCATTAGGGATGAAAGCACACTGCAGTGATAAAAGATTGATCCAGTCCTCCTTGCATCACATTCTCATCCCTCACACTCTGCCTCCTCTTTCAACCCAAAGTCAACCCAATTTCCAATACATCAAGTCTTTGGCACTTCTCTAAATAAATCATCCTAACCAAGCGTACAATTGTAAACTTTGGCCTTCTAGATTCGAAAACAGAAGAACACCTATTCTTGTGTGGGATGTTGTGCTTTGCAGGGTTAAAAATTCTCAGGGACACAACGATTATGAAATTATATCAGGTCTGCAATTCTTTTAAAATTGGGACAATTCTTTGGGGGCATTTCCCTCAGAGTTTTTGTTGCATCAAGATAAAACTTGGGTAGCTAGCAGAACCAGTAAAAGACTGGCATTCAGCCCAGCACAAACAGGCCTTTCTTCACCTGTTTTATCCAAGACGGCGAAAACAAACACAGCAGACCTGTAGTTTGTCACCAGGGAGTCTGTAATTACTGCGAGGAAGGAGGGGATTTAGTGAAGGCATTTCACCGCAGTTTTGGTTTTCAGATCTTCAGACATTCACACCTGAAAACTTCCCTTGTGTATGCGCTGAAATTTGTAAAAGGAAGCAAACTATTGCATTAGACTTAAGATCCCAGCTGTGCTGTTTTTTTTTTTTTTTTTCCATTTGTGGTCTAGTGTTTGACATTGTTCTTGTGTTTCTGTTTTCTTTCATGCTTTTTTGAAGAGTGATATTAAGATAATTAAAGGTCATAGAGTGCCACACTTCTGGTGCATTGCAAAAGTATTCATACATCTCAATCTAGTTCCCATTTTGTCATGTTGCAACCGCAAACGGATTTTGGTGAGAATTTACGTGATAGATCAAGACAAAGTACTGAATAAGTAAGGAAAGTGATTGCTTGTTTTCAGCCATTTTTAAGAAATAAAACGCATGGCATGGGTTTTTATTCATATCTGCCTATCAGAAACATACGCATGCTACACTTTTACAGATCAGTTTTTTTTTTTACTTAAAAAAACATATATTCTCAAATACAAAAGTCCACTGAAGTTTGTGTTTGTAACATTCTTAAGGGATATGAATACATTTGCAAGGCACTGTATCCATAGCTTGAATCTTCCCTCATTTTTTCTGCATATTCATGTCAAAGGTCACAGGAAAAAGCAGCTACAGTTGGAATTGTCATGTTGAGTGTTTCCACCTGGAGCCATGTTCCCAGCCAAACCCAGCTAACCGTAAAGTTCACCTGAGTGAATACTGTCATGTTCTGTCAGTGTGAACTTCCCCTGGCCTTCAATTGTACTCTCCGTGACATCATCCGAGTCCTTTCCTTCACTTATTCTGCTGTTTTCTAACTTTTTGTGACCACTGACTTGCTCCTAGCAAAGACTTTTGAACTCCTTTCTCTGTTTGTCCCTCTTTCCGTGATTCCTAATTGCTCACGTATAGCTTTTGTTGCGAAGGTAAACATCTCAGCCTCCCAGGATGCTCATGTGACTCTGAGTTGGTATCTGGGGAAATGTGCGTGTGTGTGTGTGTGTGAGCAGCAGGTTGCTCCTTTGCCTGGGCAGCTATATTGTGTTGATTCTCAGCACACAGAGCTCTCTGGGTTGTAAATAACATGACACCTCAGCCGAAAAGACGCGGACAGGACCGCGAAGGGGCGGGAGGTGGTCAAGACAGCAGAAGGGAAAAAAAAAAGGTCTGACTCAGGGGGCAGAGACACTCAATCAGCTGGTAGTAAAGAAACGGGCAGGTGGATCTGACAGACCCATCACTCATGCTGAAAGGCTTGACGGCGAAGCTGTCAGTGAAAGTAGATGTGTTTGATCAGGTCGCATACAGACAAAGCGAGTGCGCTCTGATCCTATCCTAGCTGCTGTTACAAAAATGTACATTAATAAGCAGAAAGAAGCTGTTGTTTTTTCCCCCCTCTCTGAAATTTACATGTTCATAACATCAGCAACGTAATAAAATAGATTTTGTGATAACAGTTTTGGCAGCATTGTCAAAGCTCTGACAGCTTTGACAGTCACTAAAAGAAGGAAAGTCAGCCCTACAGAGCTCTACATAAATGGTATCTGAAAGTGGTGTTCTTAAAAAGTCGGGGAAAAAACTCGACTAATATCTGAGACAGGATCTGAGGGGGTTCATCATAGTTTGATTGATCGTGCAAGAGGTAAACAATATGATATTAGATCGTTAAAACTGTGACAGCATGAGTTAAAACTGAGAGAACTTCATATTGTCTGTCTGACTCATTCTATCCATTGCTGTTCTGTGTTCTGACATCAGCTTTTTTCTTCTGTTTAGCTTAATAAACTAGATTTAAGGTATTAAGAGTGACCTGACTTCAGTGGTGCTGCTGTTTGTCTTTACAGTCAAATCCCAAATTTGAGTTTGACTAGGCAGTCTTAAGCTAAGTGTACCTTATGGCTTAAGTAAGCACCAGTTGATATAAATTTCTCATGACTTAATAAACTTACGTAAAATATCACAATCTTGAAGTAATTTCGGGGAACTGTATAATATATTCTATTTGCTTTTGTCTGAAACAGAACAGCCTTTGGTAATTGATTATTGCAGTTCAGCTGTCTAAAGATTAACACTGAGAGTCTAACAGGCTCATATTAGGTAGATTATTTACTCAGGTGTTCCTGTAGTTTTCATACTATGACTGTGTTTTGTTTTTTTTGTTTTTTGCTACCAGAGATATTTACAAAATGGCAGATTTGTTGTTCCTGCAATTCAAAATCTAAAGGAAATGCATGAATTAGCTCTTATAAGTCTGGAGAAATAGACAAGAGGCCAAATTTAAAAATTACATAAAAGTTGGACTGACATTAAAGAGACATTAAAGATGTTATGCAAAGGATAGAAACATGAACCTCTCAAAAATATTTTACAAGTCCTCTATGAGTTTACACGCACCAACATACACACTTATGTTTTTTTATGTGTGCAGCTTAGACTACATAGTGTCAGACACACAGAGCACATCGGACACTCTTTATTATCCATAAAGATGAAAAACAGATAAGACTTCTTCGCAGTGTCAGATTGCCCTCATCTTTGTGGTTTTAAATGGGGCGTAATTCAGACTTGGGCTCTTTCCCAGGATGCAGGTTTTCTGAGTTCCCTGGGGAAAGTGTGGATGAAACGTGGTCAGTTTCTTTTTGATACATCTCATTTAGAGTCAGTCTGGTGGCTGGCTAAATAGTCTCTCTTCAGCAAACACTCGTCTTTATGCTGCCTTGTCCAGCCTCCCCCCATCTCCTGCCTCATCCCTCATTGTCATTCCCAGGGGGGCAGCCAACTTATCTCTCTCATGTTAACTCAGCAACATCATTCTCATCAGCACGTCCACGCATGGTATCCATGCCCGAGTTGCCTCGGTGATTATGCCTGAGCGTTACGGAAGGCAGCTTTGTAGAGCTAAGGGCACATCTCACACAGATATACTATCTTGGTTCCTAAGATGCTCAGAGGGTGCCATAAATCTGCGCCGTGCCCTCCCACCTTCTTCTTCCTCAACTCTCCGGACATCCTCCAACCTGCAGCTCTGATAGCCGTGATCATTACTCTCTGGAGTAATGACAGGGAGACAGGGACGCGCATGACACCCACCCATCAAGCTATAAATCAGACCTTATTGAGAGGCCCACCCAAGCCTCGTGAACCACATGAGACACAAACACCCCACCCTTTACTTTGTTTTTTAAGAGTGCACAGTTAAGGCTGGTTGAGAAGTTTTCATCAAATGTTAGTTCTGGCTCCTAATTTTCTTTTAGTTACAACTGTATATATGATCTTTTTCATCTTTTGCCTAAAGTGGCTGTACATCCATATACATACTGTTCTTTTTTCCCATTACTTTATTCCCCCTAAAGTCTTGGCCAACAAAGCTGATTCTGCATCTGATTCTTTTTAATTGTTTTAAATTTCACATTAGCAGCACAATTTTTCACACATTGTTTTTAGAGATTCTGTTAAGCAATTGCACTGTCTCTAACCACAATGCTCCTTTGTGTGTAAAATGTTACTGTGTGAAGACTCAACGTTAAATATTTCAATATCAATGAGGGGTTTAATAATGAAGTAATTAGTAAAATAATTTAAAAACACACAGTATGCTGTATAGAGGTATGTCAGATGAGGGACATTTTAGCCTGTTCAGATGTTGTTGAGTGCTGGTGATTTTGCTTCACTTTTTTTGGGAGATTACTGGGCAGTTCATACTTGATATTTAGGCACTTTGTTGAATCGGCAAAGTAGTTGATCTGAAGCTGACTTTAGCAAAGTTCTTCTCTCCATTCTTTTTTGCTTTTAAACTCTAAACTATCCTTAAACATGCTGAATTTGGAAATGTTGGTAGCCATTTGGAAATCTCCCTAGTTATAAGTGTCTATGTGATGTTCATTTCTACAAATGCCAATCATGCTAGCTGCTAATGTAAGAAGCTAAAGGCTGTTTAAGACACTTTTGTGTTAGTTTTAAAATAATAAAAATAATAGTAGTGAAGTAAAGTAATTAAATAGAATATGTACAACGAACAAAGGAAGTTAAACATTATGTGACCGTTGTCAACCTAAGGCTGGACAACAAATCAGTAACCATGTATATATATCGCGATAGACACGTGATCAATATCAATAGGTAATATGTCTTATAGAATACTCAGTAGAACCGCACAGCATTCTGGGAGATGTAGGCAGAGGAAAGGCTTTAGCCACTCAACCTCTCACTGCCAGCTAATAACGGTTGGTGGCATCAACTAGCTAACTCACTTGTTGGTTACCTAGCAACAACCTGCTGGGCAACAAGCAGTTTCAAGTTTGCCCAAACTTTGGCTACCTAGCAACAGCTTGGGGAGTATCGTATGCATCAGCAGTTTAAGATTTTTCCACCTTAAACTGGCAAAACCAGTTTTACCAGTTTTATCCACAGTTTTAGCTGTGGATAAAGCAGGAAAGTTAACATCAATAGTTTGGTTCTTTTTCAGATATTTAAAACAAAAAAAAAAATAAAAAAAACGAATCAAAAATAATCAATATCGACTGATACGAGATGCTTATATCGTGATATGTTTTTCTGCCATATCAACTAATCAACCTAGTTCTTAGTGTTCTTTGTGATTTCTCTGTGCATTGTATGTGCACCATTATGGAAAAATGTAAAATCCTAGTTACACTTGAAATTGTTACCATAACATCCATCTACCTTCCAAAAATATTTATGTAGATTTCACAAAAATATTTAATCTCCTGATTGACTGTCATCTCATAATAGTGCTTAGTTCCTGGTCCTCTTAAGCTTTGTGTACTTAGTTTAAATAAAGCAACAGGCCATATTTCTAAAGCACAGTGAGTTTTTTGTTTGGAATGTGGCTGTAGGGTCTTACTTCACCTAGTTTCATGATGTGTTATAAATACCATTGAGGTTATCTGTTCAAACCTCCCCCAGCTCTTATCTCAGCATTCACAAGTAGCATTTTTATGGGATGAGACTCATTTTGGTAACAAAATGGAAGATCTTATCAATTCTTGACGAGATTTGTTTTTACAAGCCTCAGCTGTGACAGGTTACTGAAAGGTCTTACATTCCAACTCTCCGACTACATGGCTGTGTTTGCCCATATCCCACTCTCCAAGGGCCAGGTGTGTTGGAACTCCCTAGGTAAACACTGGGAAGGTGCAAGAAGGGATGTTTTGCATACCAGAGGCACCGATCTGTGCAGCTGATGGCTGCCTCTCAAACTTTTGGACACTTGCTCAAAGATTGTCGTGTTCATGGAACCTTATTTTCCATTTCAAAGATTGACTGGCATCAAAAACTAGCAGCGCATGGATTAGATTAGTCATAGTGGTGGTTTGTGAAGTACTCGTGAAATGTTCTTGATGGCAGATTGATGTCTTGGGAGGAAACTGTGCAGCATTCCACACTTTCAGCCATGAAAACATAAATTATGTCAAGAGCCCTGTGTTTCCCTTTTTTATGGCTGTTTTTTGTTGTAATATTACCTTTCTAAACTCACAGAAGAATGTGCACCTGTTTTTCCCCCTGGATTTATAACTATATAAACTTAAGTTAAAAAAGGTCTTTTGTCTTAAACTTTTTCAGATTTTCTTCATTTATCACGACAAACGTTTATGTATTTTAACAGGATTTTGATCTAAACCATTCTAATGTGATCATCTAGAGACATTTATTTTCGTATCACATCATAGGTTGAATTGAGTTAAAACTATTTGAGTGACTACCAAAATAGTTTTCATTATGAGGAATAAGATCTAGAAATGTAAATTTCCTTTTTTTGTCATAAAAAAAATGACACAGGATTAAGTAAGGTTTAAAAGCTTTGGACAAGTCATGGAATTCATTTTGTTGTCTGTACCTATGCCAGGTTAACATTTCAAAATAATCCTCCACATTAGGATTTCTTGGCTTGTAGATTTTTGGGGGGATTTATTGAAAGATTTTTTTCTTCTTAGATGTTGGTTATTTTCTGGAACGTGACTTTATTTTGTTTGAGTCGAATGGATTAGATGTGATGTTCATGTCAGTAATTACTGAGGAATCTATCACAGAGCTCAGTGTTTTTAGTGCACAGTGTGCACAACGTTTCTGTGACAAACAGTTTAAAAGGGAAGTCATGTTGGTGGAACAAATAACTGAAATGAATCCCTACCTGTTTGAGCAGTGCAACATGGAGGGGAACTGGTTGTTTGTAAAACTTTAATTCTACATTAGCAAGTCAACCTTGATTTTTCTAGACAAGTCTAGTTTTTGCCTTGTTTGTAATTTATGGATGCGTTTCCTTCCCGAAGGAAAAAAAACATGGAAAAAAAAAGAGTTGAAAACTAAATTGAATAATTGAAATAAGCAGATGTGGAAACAGCTTCTAAATTGCTAATGAGTTCCGCTTCAGAGATGTGACATTGGAGCCCGTGGTTAGTCGTGACTGCTCAGTAACACACAGGTGAGGAGGACCTATGTATAATATGCACTGTTGAATTTCATACTCCTATGTTGGACTGATCTGCTGTGTAAATTGCTCCTCTTTGAAAACGTGAGGGATTTCTTTTTCAGTTACAAGCAGATCTAGTCCGGAGCTATCCATCATCGTTTAGCTTGAGTCAGACCACTGGCGGTCTGTGCTTAAACCCTTGCAACATATGATTTTGGCTATGACTAATAGAATATCTTCCTCTCTTTGTTTGAACAGTGCATACGTGTACATGTAGTCTCTGTGCAGCATGTACGAGCGCGCGCTTTATCGAGAGTGAGATTGGCTGGGAAACTGGTGGTGCCCTCCTTCCCTTGCAAGCAGTGCTGAGTCAGATCCAGGAGTATATAATTACACATGTGCGCCCATCAGCAGTCTGAAAGTCATCTTCCTCAGCGCACCCATCAGTGTAAACTCCTGCACAAGCACGGCTCACCCTGCAGGGCAAGCAAACCTCTTTTCCTGAGCCGGGCTCTCTCTGGGCTACATGCAGTCCTTTATTATCATTCTCACCATTAGCGGCTGGCTCCGGGGGCGGATCCATGAGTCAGCGCAAACAAATTCCTCATCTGTAATGCGCTTGCCTTCTCTTAGTTTCCGGGGTGAAATGAATGCTGACTGCCAAACCAGATAGGAGTCTTTTACCTGACAGGATGAATAATAAAGTAATACTTCATTGTTCGCAGGACTGTGTAAACTCTTGTGACTACGCGCTCACAGTAGTTTATCTGTAATTAACTTTTAATAAATTACAAATGTTTCTTCAGATACATTTTGTTATCAGAGCTTAATAACAGCAACACGCTCCACTTACAGCAATCCCAAATAAGCAAAAGTGTATGATATTTTCATTAGTGATGTAATGATCACTGATGAAACTAATGAAGTTTAAAAATAAACTGCGGCTTATTTTTAAACTTTGTTGGTTTTTTTAAACAACAAAAAAAAAACGAATCTGATTTTTCTTGAGCACCTGTAATAAACAAGAGTCAAATATTTTTTTTTCTGCCTTCCTGCTGTAAGAAGTAACTAATAATTTGAATCAGAAGCATAAGCAATGTCACGCTTGTTTTTACAGTTTAGCACAGACTAGCACATAAGTACGGCTAGCACATGAGTAACCCTCATTACTAATAAACAACGCAATGTCAACCCATTCTTCAACCCTTGGGATTTTCAAAATGCAGCCAACATTTCTAAGTGAGGCATGTTACGTAACAGAGAGTAGTTGAATATTTAAAACAATGAAACCAATGAACTTGTTGTCATACTGTTGTCCTTCCTGTTATGTGACGAAGATTTTGCTCTCAGCCTAAAATAAACACTGACTTACCTCTGTAGAAAATGCAATTTATCTTAAATAGCTTGTTGTACTTTTTTTGTTGTTGTTGCCTTCTCTAACTAAATTTTTAAATATCTTCTGGAATGAGGTACTTACATTTCTTCTTCCCTCTGTAGCTGCTTCTAAACTGAAAAGTGTTGTCAGATCGGTAATCTCTCGTTCCTTCTCTCTTGTGGTTCAGGATAAGGTAATGCAACTTACCAAAGTCTTACCAGCCGTGAAAGTAATGCTACTCATTCATAATGAGTGGAAATTCACACAGAGTGCTTATGTACACTTTCTGACTGCAGTGGTAGTGACAGCTAGATTTGATTAGCAGACTGTCTAGCGCCCTGCCTCATGGAAAGTTTTCCTTTAACCCTTAAGCGCTCATCATCAGTCTAATCATCAGGTATTTGCTCAGCAGTTGCTCAGATTATTAATGTAAGGTAAATCATTTTAATGCACATTTGGTGTTACTTTGGATCTATATGACTCTGGTACTGCCGGCTGCCCCATTCATATTAGTTTAACAGCTAAGGTGCCCCCTGCATTCATTTACCCCTTCTGATCCTTATATTGAGATTGCACACTTGGACGAGGGATTTATTATAATGTAAAAGACTGAGTACAGGCAAAAAGATCCCTGTGTGCATGTTAGATGACAAGAGCCATTTCAGATTCATTCATGCTGAGTCATTAGCATGTCAATGGAGGAGAGACATAAGCTCACTGGGGACACTTTCAAAGAGCTTGCCAGTGACGAGCAATTGGAGTTACTTCTGAAAAGCAACTGCCAAAGATGCCATTAACAAAAACACCTTACTCGTCAGGTGCACTGAAGCCTCAGTGAAGGTTGCATAAGCAGAGCATCCACGCTGTCTAATTAACAAGCAGCGTGTCTGAAGAGCGTGCCGCAGCCTGGCCCTGCCATGCAAAGTTATTAAGTTTTAATGCCACCCAATAGAAGCCCTCAGATCTTGTATCTACTTTCCTCACATGCCCAATGGACCACTCCCTGCTCCCTGCCTGCAGGTGCCGGATCGCTGCAGTGGAGGCCTCCTTGTCTGGCAGTTAAAGTGGTTGAGAGGAAAAGGAGGCTCATGGAGAATAGAAACCGTTTCATTTGACATGTTGGGGAAGAAGACAAAATCATTAGAGGTTAATGCACAATGTTAGGCGAAGTTTGAGAGTGTTATATAAAGTGAGTTTTATCCCAGATGCCTTCAGAGTGTACCAAGGACAACTGTATGTTTTGTACAGGGATTAGTCCGGCTTAGAGCTGCAGGCAAGTTTTACTTTTCCGAGGACACCTGATGTTTTTAAATTGAATATTTGTAATTTTTTTTAATCACTTAAGCTTTTAGATATGCTGTAGAGGCCTTGGTCGATTTAAGGTTCTTATAATATGATAACCTTGGTTGAGAATATTAACGTGGCATGGTATTAAAGCAGAGTTTAAAAGTAAAGTCTGAAACATGATTTAATTGCTGATTTCAAAACAGTAAGTAATCCTATTGCTGCTAAAATGAAACAGCATATTGGTTTTTGCAGTTCTGATATCTTTACCATTTATTTATTGATATTTAGAATTTTATACTAAGCAGAAATATCGATTAAACACTGTCTTCTATTTATCGGACATGCAACTCATACCTACCCAAGAGTAAAACTGCACTACCTTATTAAGGATGGTGGGTAGCACTCCATGACTATGCTTTTATTAGCTTTTTTTTTTTTTTTTTTTGCAACAGGAAATATTTACAAGTTGGGACTTTTCTTTTTGTTCTTGTTAGCTTGCCCACGCCTGACACAGTTTCTGCATTTTATTTCAGTTACTGTTCCTGCAAAAGTCTATGCTCATCAACTCTTTTACATAGACTGCCGATAAATAATATGAGAGATTTTACTTGTGCTCTTGTAAAGGTCTAATCCACATGAAAATATGCTTGCTTGTGGACCAAAGCATTGGCATGTGCAGATGAAAGAGGAGCTGTATAAGAATGCAAAACAGGAGGCGAGGCAGGATAAAAAATAAAAAAATAAAAAAAAAATATCTGTTCTTCCTTTTATCACTTTTATCAGTGGTAGAGTTCACTAGAATAGATGTAAATGTTGGCATGACAGACGACTCAGCAATGTCAGAAGTCACAAAAGACGCAGTGCTCACTCCCTGGTGTAGAACCAGAGCAACAATGTCTGTGCAGTACAAATGAGCCCACGCTGCTTGGTGCCAGTGTGTTACTGGCTCTTTGAGTGATTGTCTTTGCCAATATGGAACAGAGTGGCACAGAGGCAACAGCTTCTCTAAGCACTGCCCATTGTTCCTTGACATCAGTATCTATCTTATTATAGAAACTGAAATCAGACTGGGCCAGGACTTTATTTGCTCCGCAGATCCCGATAAGGATAGCCGTTTGCCTGCGCTTGATTTGTTGTGTTTTTGTGTCCGTCTGTGGCAGTGTGTGTTGCGCACTCTGACCTTTACTCCCTGCAATTTCTGCTCACACTTGTGTTGCTGCGGAGATAGCGCCACAATCACTCTGTGCTGGAACAGCCTCTCGTAAAGATAGGACTAAAATGACATGTGCACTTGCACATACAAACCTAAATACATGCAAGCCAACCTTTGACCATTTCACTAGCTCAAGCATGACGCAGGGCTGGGTGTTTTTTTTTTTTTTTTTTTTTTTTCCGCCACTTTCCACACCCAGTAAGCAGACTCTCATTGTAGCCGCAGGGCACTTACTGGCTACGACATATAAATGTGGCACATTTTTCTTGGTGCTTTTCTTAGAAATGGAAGTTCAAGGTAAAGATATGTCCAGGATTAACACACATTTGCTGACGTGTTTACAACTGTTGGTGAGAAAGATTTATTTGTTGTTTTCCAACAGGTTCTTGTTTGTGCTGGATGTTTGTCTTTAATAAAAAAAAAAAATTACATATCAAGACAGAAGATATTTGCTGGATGAATATAATTATGAACTTATTCCACATTAACTGTGATTAAAGAAACCGGTATCATTTTATTTACTATAAATCTGACAGCTAAGTATAAACAGTATTGTACTATCACGCTACGAGATATTTACATAAACTAATAATCGAATCAATGAAGATGTGGGGTACTTTTTTTTATAAAATTATATAGACATATAGTTGTATGAAAATGTTTTCATACTATTTGATTTCCTTCATGTTTTCTTCTTATGTTTTGTCACGTTGACTGATTCTTATCTCTTTCCAATTGATTACCTCATGTCAAATTTTACGTATACTTTATGTGATCAACAAGCACAAAGTGGACAATAAAATGTGCAAGGAAAATGGTAAAAAAAATAAAAAATAAATCATGTTAATTCCTCTTCACTCTTTGTCAGAATTCCTATACAACTGTGTGCTTTAAGAACTCACCTATCTAGTAAAAAATTGGGACTGGATATTTTGAGGGCCATCAATTTACAGCTCAACACCCCCGGTGTGCCTAGAGGGACACAGAGACAAGCAGAGTCATGCCTCGAGTGTCTGCAAGGCCACAACACCAAGCTCTGCTTTGAGTTGAATCACAGAGCAGCTGCTGGAGTTGTTACTGAACGCAGTCAGGCTGATGAAAGACACAAAGCGAGCTAGATGGATAGATGAGTGATAATGAGAGGGAAAGGCGTATGGCTCCAATCATGTTTTTGTTTTGCTTGTTTTTCCCCCATTATTTTTTATCTGTCAGCATTTTTATGCAGGTTCTTAGTTTGTCTTCCTCTCCCTTTTATCACACAAGTAGCATAACTTGTCAGCTTTCTTTCGTTGGTTGAACAGACAAGTTCCTCAAGTACGTCATTTCTTCCTCCTCTCTTCGCTTTGTCTGATCCTCAAGAGTGTGAGACTTGTAAGTTGTAAGTTGTTTCATGGTTGCGGGTTACCAGTTTCCCCCCAGCCCCCTTTTAGAAGATTTATGGGAGGTCAGCATAAAGACTTTCAGCTGAAACTGTGTCTTCTGTTGTGTGGATGGGTGGGGCATGGGTGAAAGTCATGGTGGGGGGGGGGGGTTACCCGTTGGAAATTGTAGGGTCAGGGCAACTTGTGGTTAAGGCATGGTTGTGGGAGGTGTGGACTGTTGCCATGTGAGTCACTCCGCAGTGTGAGTTTTGAATAACTTTTCATGGTTTGGATAAGCGTGAGCATGTGTGCTATGACTCACACCATGTGTGAACTACCTACAGCATGTGTTTGTTCATTTTTTAGCTTCTTGACAACTTTGGCATTGAGTGTTACACAATACAATTTAATACCAGAGGAGGTTTTGATTGAACAACGTTGGGTTCTGCATTATTCCAGACACTACCCCTGCCACTGTCACTATTGCAGGTAATTTAGGCCAGTGAACTACTCTGTTCTTCAAATATTGCATAGAGTAACTTCCCCTTCTGCCTATATCTGATCGGGAACTGACACGAGACTCCGGAGCTGTGTCAGCCAGGCAGACGTGTTGTTCTCAGTATCGTTCCACTTGTGACAAAGGAACAGACAGCAACCTGAGACCCACAGATCTGTTTCCTGTTAGTGCAGATGATCACATTTCAATAGCCAGAGGTACAAGAGCTAAAGATTGTGGGAAAATAACAATTTGAGCTGGGAGATTTGTTGTAAAGTGACAGTACCTGCTTCTTAGGTTGATAGTATATTAATTTAAATAATACCCTTGTTTCAAATACGACCTAATTGTCCAGAGATGTTGGCTCTTTTGCGATTTATAATTATTTAATGTCAGTACTACTGCTTAAAATTGCAACAAATGATGGCACATTTCAAGGTTCTTTCTTTACCTATGCGCAATTATTACAAAAGCCCACAACTCTTTGTGTCAAATGTATTCCACTTCACAGTTATGAACTAATCTTTGCTGGTCTGTCACATGAAATTCAGATCTGATATCTACACTGAAGTGTGTTTATTTTGAAACATGCAAAAATCTAAGGAAGCGATACAAATGCTTGTTTAAAACTCAGTAAACGTACATTTTTAAAAAGCTCAAGGCTTTGACTTTGAGGATTCTACTGCAGATGGCTTAAAAAAACAAAATGTTTCCCTACTGCTGTCTTGTTTTCTTGAACTTACAAGAAGCCTCACCACTGAGGTGAATGATTGTCTACACCCACTTTATGGCATGCAGATAGGGTTAATTATATATTACAGCAACTCACACTCTGCTCTCTCTCAAAAAAAAAAAAGGTGGACGTGTGCTGTTGAAATTTTAACTTTTTGATATCTGATAAGCGCTCCTCTTTCAAATCACATATCCTGCAAGATAAAAATTGCCCTCCCCTCCATCCCTCAACTAAATTCCTTTGGCGTGTGATCACCCACTAATGTCGCCTTCTTGTTTTCCAACGATCTCGTTCTGCTGGTTCAATCCTTGAGTCACACTGTTATTTTTTTCTGCATGCGGCATCGTATTGAGATGTGCCGTGCCGTGTTGCCACATCAGAAAGTTTATTGCTTCCCGGAGAGACTTTGTGTTTGGCATCTAAACAGTGGAGAGCAATGGTGGCGCAGGGCAACCAGGTCAGCAGTGGAGCAGGGGTGGGGTTAAGGGCTTTTGTTAAAGAAATCAGGAATTCTTCCGGCTGGAAGATGAAGTCAGTGCATTCCTCCGGAGCTGCTCCCAATAAGCAGCCAGTGGAGCAAAGCCACGCTTTGAATGAAGGGCAAGATAATGGTGGCGTTCAAAGTGAAACACCTCCCATTGAGAACCAGGGAGACAGAAAGAGAACACCATCTGTCTGACTGGCTGAGGAGCTCTCTTTGAGCCACCTGAACAGGAAAAAAACAAAATAAAAAATCCTTTGCCATGCCAAGTTCAGGAGACAAATGCCTGCAGCACTTCACTTTTTTAAATGCGCCCACAGGATTTATTGCTTTGTTTTGAAGTATTGCTATTAAAGTACCCAGAGACTGGATAGAGGCAGCGTAATGATATTTCTTTAGGTTAAACCCTCTGCTTGGGTCTGGAAAGTTACTTTGAATCCAGCTCTGGTCCTGCTGAGGCTAGTTGAATCCAGCGTGCACATACACATCCTTGTCTTTCTGCGGTTTTCTTCTCTCAACACACACATCCAAAACAGCCATGACTGGCTGTGCCCTTCCTGTCAGCTCCTCTTGGCAGCAAGCTATTATAAAAGCTTTGAAGGCAGGCAACAGAGCATTTAAAGTGGCTACAGGTCATCATTTGTGCTCGCAGGTCTACAAGTTACTGCTCTTAACAAAGCACTCGGACATAACAAAATCTGGCCTGACTCTACTAATACTTTGCCGATAGTCTTCAACCCTGTAAGTACAGTGACTCACAAAAGTATTCATCCCAACCACCAACACAAAGTAATAGGAAAGTGGAAGGTAAATGATTGATGATTTTCGAGATTTTTGAAAGAAAAATGTGAAAAGACAAGCATTCCCCCTTTACTTTGACACCAGTCTACATAGTTTTGTGCAACCAGCTGCTTTCCCAAGCCACCTATTTAGTAAACAGTGTTCACTGAGGTGTTTAGGTGCGTAAAACCACATTCTAAGCTTTTAGCTTTTTACAAAACACAGCTGAATCCATCATCTGGAAATAGGAGACATAGACTTCAATGTTAAGTGACAGACAGAGCTGGGAAAGCATTAATTAGAGAAACAGCACTAAACAGAATGTGCCAGAAAACAACCGTCATCTTGAACACTCCCATCAACCCCATGGTGAAATTTTATAGTAAATATAAAAAAAAAAAAAATTTTAGTGTGTAGCCAAAGCCAAAACAATAAAGCAGATGAAAGCATAGTTATGTGTGGGAGGTCCAGACCTAAACTAAATTAACAAGACTAGAAAACTGGTGTCTACAGTGTCTGATCTTGTGCTGCGTTCCAAAAAGAAGCAAACGTTTGAGTGCAGTGGTTTGGAAAACATTTAATCTTGATGGGACAAATGCACACCCCACTTTCAGTTTTTTATTTGTAAAAAAAAAAAAAAAAAAATCTTAACTACCACATATAGTTTCCAAATTATTGATGACTTAGTTGTTTAAGGGGGTTGAACTTCGCAAGTCACTGTATGTTCACATTGTTCATCGCATCAGATTTTGACATCACTACTGTTTGGTGTATAAACTTGCAATTAAATTCTATTTGTGACGTAGTTCTGTGTGTGATAGGTAACCTTCGGTCCAGTTTGTTTAGGCTGTCAACAAGTTATGTAACATGTTGGACCAAGATTACACTGTGATATTAGTTTGTATTGGCCGCTTACTTTAGGACATGGGATACTGATTCAGTCACACTAACTCGCCTCTCTCTCTGTTGTATTATTTTGCAGAGGGTCATGCGTCGGTAAAGCGTGACGAGCCTAACTGAGCTGATCTGCTTTGAGGACCATCTAACCGCTCAGCGTGTCCTGCTTGGTCCGAGATGGAGCTCAAAGTGTGGGTGGATGGAGTGGTGCGCGTGGTCTGCGGCCTGTCTCAGGAAACTTCCTGCCAAGATGTCGTCATTGCTTTGGCACAGGCCATTGGTGAGTACTTCAGCCGCTACAGTTATTGTCCTCCAGGATTTTGTAGCACATTGCATTTTGTATGTTTTTTTCTCTTTTTTCATAGTTTGTCTAAAAAGCCCTAGCGATCAGATGTTCCCTTTCTGCATAATGCAATTGTGATACAGCCGTGTGTTGTAACAAGTAAAGGAGAAGACAACCTGTTTTTCTTGCTTTTCATCTCTCTTCACTGACCTGAATCAAGTCCTTAACTGGATCTTGGATTTCAGCAGGGTGTCCATCCCTGTGTCCTCCGGCTTAATGCTAGCCACACGCTGCAGCAGCATTAAACAGCATCACTCCGCATTTAGACTCTCCTCCTTCTGTGAGTGAGCTTGTTGCCAAGTCATTGGGGAGTGTTTGCCCTAATTTCCAGATCCTTGTGGAAACTTTACTTTATCTGAATTTTTTTTTTCACTTGTTGTGCAAGTTGTATACATCCAACATTTTTTCCAAATCACACTGATAGAGATATCACTGTACTCATATGCAGTATGAATCAGATAATGCTCAATGTATTGCAGAAAACTAGTGCAACTCACTACCTTAAGCTCATCTTACTCATGGTAAAACATGGCAGTAGCAACTACAATGGACTACTAGAAATATTTTTTTTGAGGAGGGACAGGATAGTAAGAGTTGGTGGATGGAGAAAAATACAAGAGGAATCCTGGAAGAAAATCTTTCAGAGGCTGCAAAAGACTTGTGACTGTGGCAGAGATTCACCTTGCAGAGCGGCAACCCAAACGTACAACCAGGACTACAGAAACAGAGTGGATTAGATCAGAGGTGACCACCTTCAACTCTCAAGGGCTTGTGTCCGGCATTCTTAAGACGTCTCCATCTTTTAACACAACATAATCAAATTAATAATTCATTAACTGGTTTCTGTAGAACGTAATGACTTACTGAGGAAGTAACTCAGCCATTTGAATTATCTGTGTTGGATCAGAGACGCATCTAAAACATGCAGGACACTGACTCTGGAGGACTGACTTTGTCACGTTGGATGTTGATCAAAGCACATCAATGCAATAAAATGACCTTTTCAAAGTCCAGATGTAACCTAACTGAAAACATACAAAAAAAAAAAAAAAAATTGGAACTGCACATTCACAGACTCCATCCAATCTGACTGATCTTAAGCTTTGCGATTTTAGGCTTTCTCAAAAATCGATACAAGATAAAAGAAGCAAGGGAATATCTTCCTCTAATATAGAAGGGTTTTAGTAAAATAATAATGCTTCTGTGCTCAACTCTCTGTCTTTTTGTCTTTTTTTCCAGGTCAGACTGGTCGATATGTTCTTATTCAACGTTTGAGGGACACTGAAAGGCAGCTTTTGGCTACAGAGAGACCCCTGGAGTCTTTGGCTAAGTTGGGCCAACATGGCAACGAGGTTCAGTTCTTCCTGCGGCGCACTGGCCCCAGCAGCAGTGATGGTCCCAGTTCAAAACAAGAAAGACAGTCTCCTCTTCCACTGCCCAAACATCCTGAGCCAGAGCCTCTGAAACGTAACCAACCTAAGAAAGCGCTAACGTTTAACTTGGGGCCATCCACTTCCCCAAAGACTAAACCCAAACAATTTCAGAGGTCTCCAAAGGACTCATCAGAGCAAAGAGTCTCTGCATCCCCCTCATCTAGTCCTGTATCCCCACATTCTCCCTCACCTCCTATTGGACCTTCTAAGGAGGAAGTGTTTAAAAAGATCCTTCAACAACAAGAGAGACTCAGAGCCATAGAGGGCCAGCTTGAGGTCCTAGAGAAGGAGTCGCCGTATCGTCCATACCCTTCTCCAAGCCCCTCACCAGTATCAGACTCTCACTTGCAAGAAGAGATCGATGCTTTGGAGCAAACAATGCGGAGGAACCATGCTGAGCTCACCCACGAGCAGTACTGGGAGGAGGAACTTCAAGTGGAGGTGGACAAAGAGCGAGAAATGAGACGGAAGCTGACGGACCTGCACGCCAAGCTGGACGACTGCGGGCGGCGGCTGCACGACTTCTCTGTTCGCTCTGCCCAGCTGGAGCAGGAGATCCAGAGGGAGAGCCAGACGGCGAGCAAAGCCAGCGGGGTCAAGGAGTCACTTGATGCTGTGAAGGCAGAGCTACGGATCCAGGAGAGGAAAGGGGTCGACTTTGAGGAGCAGGTGTCAGAAGCCGACAAGGCCCTGGAGAAGGCAGAGTCTCTGCTGCAGGTAAGGAGAGAGGTGTTGGTTTTGGAAAAAGGACTATAAATTCATGTAGAGGGGTTAAGATATTCCTCACATCAATCTGTATCCCTCTCCTACCTGCATAATGCTCCAGACATATAGCTGTGAATATACAAAATAGAGAAATATGAGTTCTGAACAAAAGCCGATTGTTTTATCAGTATCTCTACACGATTATTGGATGCTCATATCTTCCTTTTCATGGAAGTGTTGTATTTATACTCAAGCTAAACTGGTTTGGCAGGTATCACATTGAATGAAATTCATGTTCTAAACTCATGATTACTCAAGTTGTTTACACTATATTTACATGTGTGTGCCTTTGGTTGTACGGTCTGTAGAACATGGGATTAAAAAGAATTTATTTGGATTACAAAAACCCCTTTCATTGGATTTACTTAACCTTGACACATTGTTGTGTAATGTCTTATTTGTTGACTTTGAGTCATTGGCACAGGTGACCTAATAAAAGCCTAACCCAGCTTAAAGGCCAAGTTGAGCTTTGTCAAGGCCCAGAACCAACCCAGTACTCATGCAGCATAGAAAATATGCATTGAACATGTCAATATTTGACCCTCTTTTCGTAAAAGTACCACCGGATGTTGTTTATGAACCATGTAATCCTCAGAGCAGAAACAACACATTTTTTGGGGGGTTTCTAAATGAACTTGTGAATAACGAAGAGGAATCACACAGGAAAAATAATTCCTAAATTCTCTGAGCAGTTTGTCAGCCTGTCTAAATTTTCTGCGACAGACTTCGAGGTGCTTTTGCGTCTGCAGTGGAGTCTTCCACAGACAATGTGTGTAAATTCTGTGTGTATAGTCGCTGCAGTGACTGTATTATTTACTGTTAGCGTTTTTTTAAAAAAAACTGTACCTGCTAATTCCAGATTTTTCTGCCAGTGATCCTCATCTGATTTTTTTTTTAAACTCCTGTTAGAAACTTTGCAGCAAGTTAAAGTGAACCAGGTTTGAACTTAGTTGGTTTAGGCTGGAATGATATTCTTTCCCCTATCAGATAGTGACTTTACTGGTTCTTACTGGAAAATTCTGCATACTTTGAGAGAGCTCCACATCAATATTGAAGAACCTTTTAATAGGCCATCAATTTGCACTGGTATGGAGCAGGACTGCTTAGTAAATATTGACAGATCTCAGTTATTCTTGGCTTTCTGAGCCTTTTTGCACTTTCCCTTTTTTGTGCATTTCATAGTTACTCTCTGTGACATTCCTGCCTAGAGCACATAGTTTAATTTATCGCTTTTTAAAATATAACTGTATGTTCATATTATTTAGATTATTAGCCTATTGGAAATATATTTACTGAAAAAAGGTTACTGGGAGGGAACGATATGAACCTTTCGTGGTACGGTGAAAAAATATTTAAAAAGTAGTAGTAGTAATAGTGAAGTAATAGTTTTAGAAAATAGATTAGTTTTAACTTATTTTATCAGAACCTCACAAAAACTGCTCTTACAAAGAAATCTTATCAAATAAGACTTTAATTGATGCTGTCATGAAACCAACACAGTAAAAAACAACCCCAAGCTTACTATTAGTTTTTAATGTTAAACATCATCAATTACAGTTAATCATTTTTACAATAAGTCATACTTCTTGTTACATTTTTTTTTTAGATAACAATAAATTATACAATAATCAACCATCATTTCGTGAGACGTTTCTTTCCTTTCTGGTCCTTACTGTATGTGCTTTTCACAAAATGTATGGCAGTCAAAGGATTAAAGAAAAATGAATTCCATCTTCATGATAGCTTAGCAGAAATGAGAATGGTTAGGTTGAGTCTTGTCGGAAATTTGAAGCAGAAGTTTTTCCACTATGTTATGGGAAGCTGATTTGACTTTCAGTCTGAGAGCCTTTCAAGGCAAAATCTGACATATTTACTTCTTAGTTAAAAGGACCAAGAGGAACTGTGTGTCATAGACTGTCACAGCACTCTACCCCTGATTTACAAAGGTACCTGTGATATAGAGAACAAAGATTAGTTTTTATTTTATACAGGTTGTTAAAACATCAGATATTGTACTAGCAAACAGCACTGCACGTGTAGAAGGACAAAAAAAAAAAAAACATATTGCCATGCCTACAGTAATTGCCAGAGAAAACAGGAAGCCTTCACTTCCTTAAAATGTTAACACTTCTGAACATAAAATAGTACAAGAAGGCTGAGTCCATTTTGATGAAAAAGATCTTGTGTCACTCATCCGTCAGCGGAATGGGTTGAGGCAGCCAGCAGAGCGTTAAAATGTTGCCGGTGATGAGCACAGCGTTCCTATCATCGGGCTAATGGAGGCAGACCTGCAGGTGTGAACTGCCTCAGCAGGCTTTCTCAGTCCGACATCAATTATCCAAACACACACACACACACACACACTCACTCACTCACGCGCACATATAGGCCAGCGAAGTGGAAGGGAGGGATGTCCTGCAGATGCATACTTTTGTTTTAGTCAATTAAAGCAGATTGACATCTTGCTTGTGTGCATTAAGGTTCATTTTGTAAGCATGAAGCCGGCTGTTATTCAAGAAAACCTCAGAACTTTATGTTTTCAATAACGTTGGTTGGTAAACATTGCATTGATGTGTAAATATGCGTCATGCTGTGTCAACCTGATAAAGTCAGGCAGTTATATGGCTCCGCTTAATGGACTGATAATTACCTGATAAGCAGTAATCTGCATCAGTGACTCGACTCGTTTTGATGTGTAGAGTCTGCTGCCCTCTTGTGGTAAATGCTGGAAGTGTTATTTTTTTTAATAATTGTTAAGAAATCAAACTGACCCAGTAAAAAAATATATATTTTCACGCTTGCCAGACACATGCGGCCAATGACAGCCCAGTCACATTTGATTTTTCTCCACCTTTGCCACTCAGGCTAAGCAGAACGAGCTGGAGGATCTGAATAAGGAGCTGAGGCAGTGTAATCTGCAGCAGTTTATCCAGCAGACAGGCGTCGTGCCGGCTCATACCCACTCACGCACAGAGCTGCAGGAACAGCTTGAACAGCTGGAACTGGCAGCAGGTAGTATGGATGCCACACATTCTGTGTATATATATATATATATATATATATATATATATATATATATATATATATATATATATATATATATATATATATATATGGCAAGTTGGCCATTTACTGAACATTTTTCGTCTCCCCCCCCCCCCCCCCCCCCCCCCCCCCCCCCGCCCACCCCCCGCCCACTCCCCCCCCCCCCCC
>NW_015112650.1:632365-642647 GCF_001443285.1 Poecilia latipinna | reverse complement strand
GCCTTTTTCCTAACTTTTTTCCCCCCCCCCCCCCCCCACCCCCTTTTCAGGTCGCAGTGCGACTCCCGTGGAATTTCCATCTCGCCCGACGGCCAAGCAGTTTCTAGGACATCCGCGGAACCTGCAAAACCCTCTAGTGTCCAGTCTCAACCCTGAGGGTGTGTATGTGTGAGACCCTGCTGCTTCCCACGTCTCCGTCCCCTCGTCCCAGAGCACCTCGCCCTCATATCTACTCCAGCTTTCTTGGGCTTAAAGCGGCTGCTTTTAATAATGGTGTTTGATTCTTATACCATCTGTGCACTGGTGGTCTCTTCCACTTCTTACCTTCCCTTTGCTCAACCACTGCAGGATAAGAGGCTTCTCTCTTTACAGTTTTCTCTTAGTCCTGTCCCTAGCTCTTTACATTCAATGCAGTCCTCCACCTTCCTTTTTTTTTTAGTGTTTCTCTCGTCCTTTCATGCTTAGATTCTCCAGGGTCGATCTTCTCCGCACTTCCATGTCCTCCTTGCCTCACACTATTTGCTTCTGGACTAACCACAGCTGCTTCTGTTATTCTTTAATGCATTTTGGGATTTGCTGCTAATCTTCTCCTTTTGTAATTCCGAGTGGCCTTCCCCCCCCTCAAGTCAAAAATCAACTCCTAGCAGCTGCTCTTCATTGTATCTCAATGTAACTTATAGGTCGCACTTCATATTACTGTGCCAGACGTTCTGATTGTGGGTTTGTTTTTAACTGTGATGTGGAAAAAAAAAAAATCTGGGCCAAAATAATTTCAGTTTACCTTTTATTTATGAATACCATTAATTTACATGTGGGAGCATGTATCTGCACAATGCCTTGTACTTTAATGATGCTTGATTTTCAAAGAGCAAGAGCCTTTCACAGTTCTCCTCCTGTGTGAAGCGTTGGGCCTTGTGTGCTTACAGAGAAATGTATTGATATCTTTTTGGACCCCTTACTGAAGACTTTTTTAAGGATTGTCTATTTTTTACCAAGATCCGTGTTTAAAAAAAAAAAAAAAAAGATACATTTCCGATGTAGAGCCACAGGCACTGAGTTTGTTGAGATGCTTCTTCTGTTCCTTCCTCTGGGATGGATGTGCCTGGTTCTTGTGCTGTCTTCACATCCACAGTTTGACCTTTCATAACTTGCAATGTGCCTCATTGTGCTGTAGAATAAAGGTAAATAATGTACGGTGCATTGTAAATGGATTTTTACTCACTGAATTTTTCACATTTTGTCAGGTTTCAACCACAAACTTCAATGATGATGCTTTTTTTCACTAAGAAAAGGGGAAATTACTTATGGATCGTGTCCACTGAGTTCTGAACACTTTTTATGGTCCAGTGTATTTAGGAGTCTGTATCTCTGCCCTAAATGTACAGTACAATTGTCCTATGGACCTACGGCTGAAGAAGGTCAACCAATGGTATCTTATGGGTCACCTTTATATTGGAAACAGACAAAATAGCGCACTGAACTCCACAAACCCCGTGATGTGCTGCTGTGTGGAAACGAGGCATTGGAGTTGATGAGATGAGGAATAGAACTGAATACCAGCTAAAGAAAAAAATAATTAGAGGCTGAAGAGAACATCGGGGAGTGTGGAGGTTCACCTCCTAGCATGACAACGATCTTAATCCATCCATCCATTCAGTTTTTTACACTCTTATCCCACTGGGGTCGGGAGGGGTCCTGGTGCCTATCTGCAGCTGGCAACGGGCAAGAGGCAGGGTACACCCTGGACGGGTCGACAGTCCATCGCAGGAACGGTCTTTATCATGCGCACATATTAGAATACGATGTTTGAAAGGCCTAATGAAAGACCAGACCTTATCAAACTGCACACGATTTACGCAGAGCACTGAATACTACCCACTCCACATCTCCAGCTATGTATCTATGAAAACCATTTTCCTTCTGCTCTGCAGTTATGTGCTGCTTTGCATTGTTTTCGGAGTTTGTGGTTGTACTCTTGACAAAATGTGGAAAAGTTCCAAGAGTATGAATGCTTCTCCACGGCACTGCTTGCCCTAATAACAATTATAAAACTGTTTCAATCAATACTATTGAAATTCATACCCTACAATTCAGGTTTATGTACTGTTTTTAAAGCATTTAGGATTTTAGGACAAATCCTCCTAATATCCTGATTGGTCAAACTGTTGTGTGTGTCTTGTGTGCATTTCCCTCACATATGCAGTGTTATTTTTCTTTGAGATAGGAGATACATGCCTATATCAGTTCTTTTAATAGACACTTTTTATATTCACTTGTGTTCAAATAAATTTTTTTTGACTGCAGACCTCAAGTAATACCCAAAATCTGTGGGCAAATTAATTAACCCTGAAACCGATCCTGTGTCAGACTGTATTCCCTGCAGGTGTGTGTGTACCTGCAGGGAAGGATGTTTTCTAGCTGAAAATGTTTTACCACCCCTCTTCCATCCCCTTAAAAAGAAAAAAAAGACAAAAAAAAAAGGTATCATCATCATCCCCCACCTGTTTTTGTGTCTTGCAGTCCTGACATCCCGAGAGTCGTCATGGAGATAAAACACGGACAGCAGGGCCACGGGAAAGTTGTTCACTTTTCTGTCACCGTCACCTCTTGTTTAACCCCTTTTGCTTCCTAACATTTCCATTCATTATTAATTTACCTTACAAGTACTTTATATAAATAAGAAAGATATATTTACAACGTTTTGCTACTGTAAACATTTCAAAGTATCTGTATGACATGTAAAATAATTTAGGAACCTTTGACCAATAGAGATTATTACTATGACTGTGTATTTAAATAATAAAATGTGAATCATGTTTTAGATATCCTTTTGTCGAGTGATTTTTTTTTAAATATAAAATTATAAGAAACTCTATTTGAAAACTGTGCATTTGAAATCCTTGCAGTAAGCAGTTGACTTACAAGTGTGCCTTAATTTTTTATTTTTTTAACAAAGACAACCCTGAACAAGTGTGAAGTGCATTTGCTTTCAGGCCCCTTTAGGCCCTTGGTAACTCTGGTGGAATTTAGGTAGGGGACAGGAATTACTGTTAATGATGCAGAAATCTGTCTTGCAAGAAGAAGAGTTGTAAAGAGGAAATCACGTCTGAACAAAAGCCATAGGAAGTCTGGTTTAAGGTTTGCCACAAAGACTTCATAGTAAACAGGAGGAAGAAGGAGGAGCTCTTGTAAGGTAACTTTGTGGAATATATAATGTTGAGACGATGCATTAAGCCGAATAAAGGACGATCCTGGAAGGGAAACTGTTAGAAGCTGCAGAAGATTTGACTTTGTGGCTAAGCTTCACCTTCCATGAGGACATTGACACTCAATATAAGGCCAGAGCTACAACAATTTCATTATATATAAGAATATGTCTGGATTACAGCAGAATTGAGTTGAGAATCTGTTCACTGGTGCTCTTTCCAGTCTGTCTCAGCCTGAGTTATTTTGCAAGGTCAAATGGACACAAGTTTCGGTGCAGAGTTGAAGAAATACCCTAAAACACCTATCTGTAACTACACGCTATTCAGTTTTTGTATTTGTATGATAATCCTAAGTATACTAAAAATCAAATAAATCTGTCCCACTAATACAGTTTATCTCCAGTGATTATAAATCTTCATTTTGCAGGATAAATACACATCCGCTAAGGTCCTGCTCGCCACTTTAGTCCTCCACCCAGTTGCTGTTTGTTTACCCTGGAGACCAAATTTGCTGTCTGCCACACTCTGAGTGACGTAGGCCTCCCCGTGTGCTCTGGCTGACCCCGGATTGATACCCTGTAGGCTTCTAAAAATACCCTCCTCTGCCATCCCGGGGCAGGTACATCATTTTTCAAGCCTTCTTTCTTCTCATCTTAGTCTTAAAATCATTCCCCGCCTCCGTATTTCAATGTTTCCAGCACATGACACCAAAAGTTTTGATACAATGATCCACTATGCAGAATTGGATTATAATGAGGAGATTTGGAACTGTTTGGCTTTGTAAGGGTTAGATAAGCTTCAAATCCTTGTTTTGTTCCCACTGTCGGGACAAGCCCAAAGCCGTGTGGTACACTATCGCCCTCTCGTGGACATGGAGAATATTACACAGGTTTATTAGTTTTACTACAAAAGTGTTAAATTCATCATTTCCCACTGACTAACTCATTCAAATTGCTAATATTGAGGGATACAATAAAGCTAAATGTATTATTTGATCTTGAGCTTAGATTAGAATTTTACTTTATTAAAAAGAGGAACTTTTCAACATTTCTCGTTTAAATTGTAACCCAGACAGCTAAACTTCCAGAATGATACAAAACCGGATTCTAAAGATTTTTCGGAGTTCTGTGTGTTGGGAGTTTAAGAGTAACATTTTGTGTTATCTTTTTCTCACTGAAAACTGATCAAACTGAGCATCTGGAAGAACAATCTTCTCAATGAAGATGAGCGTAAGCGTCTGCACGTCCCACATCAGGATGACGTTGACAGGAAGCTCAAGTTAAAGAGCCTGTGAGACAAACTCTTGTCTTTTTCCTCCGTGTCACAATGACTCATCAAGTACAGATGAGGTGGGAATAAAAAAAAAATAAAAAAATACAAATCTTGTGAAGACATGCTCTACATGACAAGACAAATTGAGCAGCGATTATGCAACAAATGTTTAAGTCACAACTTTACTTCTCACTTTATGCACATATCAATACACTTTATGCACAAACGATATGACGTTGCTGAGAAATTAGGTGAATATTATTTTACATTAATTCAAAAGTCAGGAAAAAAAAAAAAAACTACATTCTGAAGTCAACTTCAGCGGTTTTGTGGAACAAACATGAATGGCACCCTGGGCAAGCCCATACCCCACACACAACCAAAGACACAAAAAACAAACTTCATACATTAGAGCATTTAGATGGTCTTGATTGATACATTTTAAAGAGATTTAGAGAGATTTTGTGAAAATGGTACACTTTTACATGAATCAATATGTATCATCAGTGATCTTTATTTGGAGAATTCAGATAAAATGGGGAAGTGAAAGAAGAGTAAAACTTTCAGCGAAGCTCCTGAGGTCAGGAGTTGAACCTCGCACGGCTGTGCCCAAGCCTGACGGCTTCTTCACATGGGCCCGCTCTACCGCTGCGGCTCGTGTCGCCCTCACAAAGTCTGTTTTAAAGAAACTGTACTTAGTGGAGATTCAGTCCAGATTCGTGCATTTAGACTGTGTCTCAAATTAGGCGAGTTCTCGTGCCATGGAAGTATTAAAAACAGTGTTTTAAAATGTTCCCCCACGCCCCACAAAAAAAAGAGTAAAGTTTTCACAAATCTCAAATTGGGCCGTATAGAATCAATGTTCAGGGCAAAAAAAATTAAAAAAAAATTGCCATTTTCGGACTAAACAGTCTTTTTATGTACCAGAAATTTTTAGTATCTCTGGTACTAAAAAAATGATACCAGAAATTTCTGATGCATTAAAAAAAGAAAACGCTGACATAGCCCTTTTATTACCACAGAATCATAAGACAAGAATTGGATATGAATCTAATTTTTGACCAAATAACACCTATTTTATGAGCATTGTCCTCGTCACACTCCACCCTGCCCTGGACGAAAACCCATATAGCTCATATCAAAACCTTCCACTGAGGTGACAATAACCTCGCCTTCTGGAGACCCAGAGACCCCAAACTTGTCATTGCTGAGAAGAAAACTGATCAATCCCACAGTTATGAAAAAGAAACTGAAACGCAGCTCACCAACAGCCACAACCGATGGCAAAAGATCATCTGGGAATGCAAAGCAAAAGCCACCTGGGTTCTAAATAAGGTATGTCAGCACAGGATGAAGTTGGCCTCGGTACAAGTGGAGACCACTGGGAGGGCATTCGAGTGGATCGGGCCTTTCCCAGCAGCGCACAGGACATGATCAAGAACAGCATGTACATATAGGTGTCTGCCTTGTCCGGCTGAAGCTGGTCTGGAGGCGAGGCGGAGTGAGCGGTATTCCCAAAACCAGGTTAGCCGCTGTCACACGCACAGTGGAACTGGCAACTGGCACAATGTGCGTTAGTCAGTGGCTTACCTGCTTTTAGATCTCATAGGTTATAGTGACAGTATTTCGCCTCACACACTCTGTAGAGCATAAATGTATACTGTATCATCATTCATTGATGAATCAACTGGTCAGAAATAATCATTTTAGTATGTAATGTCACACAACTGAATAAAACAAAAGACGTCTATGTTTTATTTTAAATATTCTATCTGCTCCACTATGTAATAGTGATATCATCAGAGTGAAATGAGATTCGACTTCCTGTTCATGATCTATGGATCAGTCAGTACATTAACATATAGCTCACATCATACTGTTTCTAAACGGTAAAAAGAAAGTTTCGTTCTCACACATTGTTATAGTAAACACAAAATAAAGACATTTATAACAACGTTACACGGTGATTAATGTATCACATTTTATGACTTCATGTTCATTAAAAATGTAGCGGTACTTACCAATCCCAAGTTTTCTTTTAGGATATTTTTTAGTAAAAATAAAAAAGTTTAATTCCTGCTCCATGGTTGTGATATTTAATATCCATATTTTCAAAATGATTTTTTTTTCTTTCATTATTAAAGGAATCTCGGCGCAAGATTAAAGTTGGCCGCATTTAGGCATATTCTAAAGCCTACACCGCCGTAGAAGTTCAGTTCACTTGCATTACCCCCGCTCTGCCCACTCCCATGCATCTGCAACCCGACCTGGTTATGCAAATGTACAGCGAACTGACATCCCACTCAGCCAATCCGAGGCCGCGCTGCAGTCGCATGCCCCGCCTCTTGTTAATAATTGACATATCTGGAGCTCGATGGGCGGGATGTTCAAGAACAAGCACGTTCAGTTGATTGTTCGAGTTGTAGTTGGGGTGCGGCGCGTTCAGTTCTGCACGTCGTACTTCAGGAATAAACCATTCCCAGTTCAGCAGTTCCCTGCCCTGCTTCGTATTGGTGAAGCAGCTCTTTACTACAAAGGTTCCTTTAATCTTAATTAAACACCCTGTTAGGCGGCAGCAGCCATTCGAGCTGGTTTGTGTGGGTTTAAAGCCGTTTTGATTGCGAGCGGTCCGACCCCTCCGGTGTGGAGTGGTTGAACTCGGCTTACTTTGTGTACTGTGTTGCCATGAGCGGAGTGTGGCTGTGCACGTACCAAGGATGCTGCATGACAGTCTGATCTGATGATGATGACGGAGAGGAAGGGAGGACAGGGAACACTCAATTATTTAAGGAACGAGAGCTGACATCATTAACACATTGTGTAACATCATAATAGTTTTGAAATGTACAAATAAAATAACGTTCCAGTCATTTACGGTTAACGTTACAAGATCAACGTTAAGATATCTGACAGACGACGTGTAGAAACTGAGTAAAGTTTCAAGCAATTATTCTAAATTATTATTATTATTATTATTATTATTATTATTATTATTATTATTATTATCTGTTAGGATATGTTGACCCAATGTCAAACCAGGACAATTAACAATTAACTGTCATTAACTGAAAGTTAATTGTCTTTTACTTGTTAATTAACAAGTAAAAGAAAAATAAAAAGAAACTACGAATACTACACCAACCACAAATAACAATAACGTGTTCTAACATTAATTTGTATTTCTAAAAGCCCACTTTCCAGTCGCAGTCTGGTCCCATCACACAGGCTGTATTTATGTTTACGGTGTCCATGACTGACTTTTAATCTTCTCTCTTCGCGCCCTCTACTGGGCAAGACGAGAGAGCTGCTGTTTACAGTCTTCATCGTAATTCCAATTCCAATTTCACAATTATTAGATCCAGCGGTTATAGAAGTTTTGTAATAACGCAATTCAGGGATTGTTGTTTCTTAATGTCAGTGTTTCTGCTACTGGAGTGAGGCAGTAAGACAAGGATTTAGAAATAAAATAGTTGATAGTTGTATTTACTGGGCTATGACTAGTTTTCAGGACAGAATGAGACCTGTAAAACTGATGGGTCCATATAAGCCCAAGGAGAGAACCAGTCATCTGCTCCAACAATTTATTAGCCTTTAGGAAATATTTTTGAACACAAGGAGCAGGAACATCACAACATCCTTATATCAGTGATTTAAAACTATTTTTAATTTTTGATACCATGCAGTAGACCGCAAAGTTGTGCATGAATGTAAAAGTCAATTATTTTCTTCACCGATAGAAAAGTGTAATGTGTTTATTATGAGTAGGACTAACCGAGCTGAAGGAAAACAAAGGAAAAATAAATATTCATTGATACAGAACCGAATCAGCAAACATGAACTTATGAAACTACTGAAACCTTCAAGAATCTTGTCGTGTAAGATATTTAAGAAAATAATAGTGAAACCGCACACATGAATTTCTTTATTTGACTGTTATCTCTAAAAATTTTTACTTTTTATGTTGAACACCAGACACATCTCACCTCTTTCCCACAGTTTTTCCACTTAGTTCCACGACTGCAGTGGATTTTTATAGTCAATGTTAAAAGCAGCACAGAGTCTGAAGCGATGGAGGAAATTTATGTCAACATGGAACCTGTTGGACAAACTGCATCTAACCACACAGGTAAGAATAAAGTTACAGAGAAATCTAGTATGTATTTAATTAATTTTGCTAAGGTTCAGGTTTTTTGTTAATGTTCGAACAGCTCCAAAGAGAGGCTCTGCCTCAATATGGCTCAATGTGGCTGCATCTTTGGAAATCCTGAATGTCTTACTTTTGGCTGAACTCATCGCCCTCAGTGTACGCAGTGTGTCTTCTTCTAGTCATCTTAAAGATGAGTAAATTTTAATAGAGTAAATTTTATGTTTCTGTAATAAAAATGTTATCGGCTCTTCTGAAATCAAACTGACCAAATAACAAGGGTTTGAAAAGCATAAAGCTTGGTGTCTCAAAGTGTTGCAGAGAAGTGAATCTGTGTTACATGAGTTTGATTCATTTTCAGCAATGGTTGCATTTGCAGCCATTTAGGTTAGCATGTCTTTAATATCTCCTCTTTTTCACACTATTTTCCCAACAATTTATTGTTCAGTGTTACCTCAGTTTAAATTCTACAGGCATAACCAAAATCATGAAACTATTTAATAAGTCTTCAGTGAAAATACGATGTGACTTCTTTTTTTGCAAACAGGTTTGTTGATTTTTTTGCCAGCTCATGACATGACAGCAGATTTTTCTGACATTAGTAACTTTCTGACTGAGCAGAACAGCGACAGCAAGTTTCCCTCCACGAACGCTAACTTCACTGAAACGACTCCACGAGCTGAAGAGACTTTAAGGTTTGTCAAAACTTTGAAAAAATTTGGATCTCATTAAAATGTCTAAAACCTTTTCCCCTCTGAATTGTAGAGTATAACTAATAACTTTCCTTTTGTGGCTAAATGAATATAATGTAAATGACCAACTTTTATTTTAATTTATTAAGTACTGTATCATCAAAACAACAATGTAAAAGAAGCAAAACTTTGTTTTTTTCTTACAGAACAGACAAACATCAGTGGTTCCTGTTAATCCAGGGCCTGCAGAAGAAGAGAGGAGCAGATCCAGTAGAGATCGATGATTAGGATTTGTGTTGAGTGTTATATTATTTACCAACAATCATGTACCTTATAAGCATGGTGTTACTTAAAACCTAAAGATAAAATGTACACTTGTTGTGACTTACAAAGCAACAATTTTACCGGTCGCGGTCCCTGTTATTCTTTCTTCTTAAAACTTTAACATAATAAAAAGCTGGAGACTGATTTTGCGTGGAGGATCGGTTTAGCATGATGAGCTCTGATTGTGTCTTAATGCGACTTTTACCATGAGATTTTATGGAACTTCAGTTGTGTTCAGTGATAGTGGATCAAGCTCTTAAATAATCCAGCAAAGTATTACTTTAAAATTAGTGGTGGAAAGTAAGTACTTAAGTACAATTTTCGTGTATCTGTACTTTACTTAAGTAGATTTAATAATGGATACTTTCTACTTTTACTCCACTACATTTTACAGTAAGTATCTGTACTTTCTACTTCACTACATTTCTACTAAACTGTCCGTTACTCGTTACATCCAAGTCGCGTTGCGCTTTTCGTCCGTTAAAATGTTAAGTTCAGGGACTTAAGGTGGCGCTGTAAAATCCAAGCAATAACGTGACTTACATGTCTGTTGTCGCCCATCGCCACCCCCTCAACTCGCACGCGGAGCTCCAGACATGCGCAGTGGTTTCCTCTGAGCGGGGGAAGATGTCTGTCTAATCGTC
>NW_015112650.1:624744-628786 GCF_001443285.1 Poecilia latipinna | reverse complement strand
TACACTGCAGTAGCTATTTTATTTTATTAAAAGATATTTATATTTATTTAATTGGCGAATAAATAAAACAAGAACATAAGAACCCAGAGCATGCACAAGGCAATACAAACTTCTTTACAGGAATTAAAAGGAAATACAAACAAAATAACAAACCAAAAGAAAGAGCAAAAGAAAAAAAGCTAATAACAATGTTGATTTAAAGTAAAAAAAAAGAACAACAAAAAAAAACTAGATACTCCTATTCAGGGTTGCTAGATAAGTATAAGTAACTATCTTCTGGTCTATCTCCTTTTCTGGTTTGGAAGAATAGGAGTCTAAGAAGTAGTTGCTGAGGAAGTTTTTCTGGATTCCAAGTTTTTAAAACTGTTCTGGGTTGCTAAATAACTGTAAGTAAGTAAGTGTTACTTACCATAGCAATCCATAGGAAGCAAGGCATTGCATTAGCCTTAGCGTTGCTAATTAGTGCTATCATTAACCTTAGCACTAGCTAAGTGCTAATTAGCTGTTGTTAATTACTGCTATCATTCACCTTAGCTTTAGCATTAGCCTTGCCAGTGCCTTTTCACTAACATAAGCTTTTTGGCAATTTTTTTATTTATTAGACATGTTTAGCACACTGAATGGAGGAAGTCAAGATGTTAGTGATACCTATCATGCCACTGTCTCTGTGTGCATTTGCAAATTGGCAGTCTGACTTTTTTATGCTTCTTTTGGAGGAATGGCTCTTTCCTCACTGAGTGGCATCTCTGCTCACGTTTGTGCAGGACATGTGTCACTGTGAGCAAAGCCTAGGGGTGGATCTTTATCACATTGTTTATCATTTATTGTGAAAAGATCACCATGGTGATCATTTTTTAAGGATTTTTCTCAATAATTTTCAGTCATTGATGGTAAAAAAAACCCCGCACACAATACCAATAGTATTGTTGAACGTTATTTTTTCTATATTCACCACTGTATTTTCCAATATATCAGTAAATTGAAGATATGATTAAATGCAGTTGCTGTGTTCAGCTTAGTGATATAATCACACTTTTTTTGTTTAGTTAATGGCGTCCTGAGGAAGCCTATTTCAAATAGAAATGGAGGGCTGGAGGATATTGTATGAGGCCATTAATGAGCATGTGAAGGAAACAGTTTTGTTCAGGTCAGACTTTTTGTCCAACAGTTAGTGAGTGACAGACAGAGGTAAATTGAAGAGCCCAATTAGCCTAAACACTTTTTTTCCCAAATAGTCAAAAAGAAAAAAACCCGGAGCACCCGGAGAAAAACTGCATCCAGTCCATCCATCTAATTTAGTCATTGACATTACAGACCCTCATCCTGAGCAGTCAAGTGGAGAGGAACAACTTCCTTCTAACAGGAAGACTCTCCAGCTTAGAGAGAACGGTCATATTCTATGACCTGCTAAAAATTAAGAAGACTAAGAAAACAGAAAATGCAGAAACACTATGCTGGAAGACATTACATGAGGCCATTTAAGGAGTGTGTGCTAAAAAGAAACACATTAAGAATCTGAACTAGAAAAGTTCATATTCTTTGTATCTCCAACAGCCAGTGAGTGAGACACAGGTAAAATTAAAAGACCAATTAACCTGATCACTTGTTTTCCCGAAGGTAGGAAAAACCAGAGCACCCGGAGAAAACCTATGCATTTAGTTAAAAAGTGTGTGTCCATTTCAAGAGTATCTCCAACAGTTAGTGAGCGAGAGACAAAGGCAAATTTAAAAGAGCCCAATTAGCCTAATCACTTATTTAGGCTACCATTCGGGTTTTTCCTCCTGAATGGTAGTGAAAACCAGAGCACCTGGAGAAACACAATGCTCAATACAGATAGGGATTTAAGTTATTAATTAATGAGTTAATCTAAAGTTGATGAGGGAACTTCAGAGTTCTCATCTATTCAGCACTCCCGCCAAGTTGCCCGCTACCTTTTCTCTGCTCAGTTTCCCTGAGAGAAAGTTTCCTGACTTGGGGTGGGACGGGTACTCCAGCATGTGCTGAAGCTTAGTCCTCATTCTCCTGTCTGCCACCACCTCCACTGGGTCAACAGGACACCCCAGGACAGAGCTGGATTTCCTGAGAATCTTGTTCAGTCTCTTCCTGTCAGCAGTGGAGATGCTGCTGCCCCAACAGACCACTCCGTAAAAAATGGCTGATGCCACCACAGCATCAAAGAAGGTCCTGAGAAGAGCCCCCCACACACACAAAAGGACCTGAGTCTCCTCAGGAGATGTAGTCTGCTCAGTCCTTTCTTGTAGAGGGCAGCTTTGTGGTCAGCCCATTCCAGCTTGTTGTTAAGGTGAACACCCAGGTACTTGTAGGACCTCACAATTTCAATGTCCATTCCCTGAATGTTCACTGGCACAGAAGGAGTGTTTGGACCTGCAGAAGTCCACCACGAGTTCTTTTGTTTTTCCTGTGTTGATCTGCAGACAGTTCCTCTGGTACCATTCCATAAAGTTCTGAGTCAGTTCTCTGTACTCCCCATCATCTCCATCCTTGATGAGATCGACGATAGCAGAGTCATCCAAGAACTTCTGCAGGTGACAACTGGCAGAGCTGTACCGGAAGTTAGCAGTGTAGAGGGTGAAAAGGAAGGGGGCAAGGACTGTTCCTTGTGGAGCCCCCGTGCTGCAGACAACCTTGTCTGACTGACAGCCCTGGGTCCTCACATACTGTGGTCGTTTTGTGAGGTAATCCAGGATCCAGGTGATGAGGTAGTGGTCCAGACCCGTGTACTCCAGCTTGTCCTTCAGTATCATGGGCTGGATGGTGTTGAAAGCACTTGAGAAATCAAAAAACATGATTCTCACTGTGCTCCCAGTATTCTCCAGGTGAGAAAGAGAGCTGTGTAGAAGAGTTGTGTAGAGGTGGATGATGGCATCCTCCACTCCAATGCCAGGTTGGTAGGCAAAGTGAAGTGGGTCCATACATGGACTCACCAGGGGGCGGAGGTGGGCAAGAAGCAGTCTCTCCAAGGTCTTCATCAGGTGAGATGTCAATGCAACCGGCCTGTAGCTGTTGAGGTCTTTTGGGTGTGGGCTCTTTGGCACCGGTACCACGCAGGATGTCTTCAAAAGCTGTGGGACTTTCCCTAACCTCAAGCTGAGATTAAAGATTTACCCGGTCACATCACACAACTCATCTGCACAGGTCTTGAGAAGCCTTGAGCTGATCCCATCTGGACCTGCTGCCTTCCTAGTCTTTATCTTCCTGAGCTCACTTCTCACGTTAAGTGCTGTGTATGTCAGGCTGGATTGGTGGGGTGGGGTGGTTGTGCTGGAATGTATGTCAGCAGGAGAGATGTTTGGAGGTGACTGTGTATTGAGAGTAAGGTGGGTCAGTATTGGAGAGGGGAGAGGAAAGCGTGTCGGTCTTGCCAGACAGGAAGGTGTCAGCAGTAGTGCCTGAGTAGTGGGGGGAGCAGCAGAGTGATCAAACCTTTTGAAGAGTAGATTGAGTTCATTCACCCACTTCTGGTCCCCACAATTCTCATCTACTCTGCACTCCCGCCAGGTTGCCCGCTACCTTTTCTCTGCTCAGTTCCCTGAGAGAAACCTTTCCTGCCTCATGGTCTAAAAGACGTCGTTTCAGCCTTCTTCTTGCTAGGGGGCTTTGGCTTAAACTGATTTAACATTTCTGGTGTTAAGAGTTTGTCGTCTTTAAAGTCTGGCTCTAACTTGCCTTCACTCAGAGTCAAAATTCTTCTCTTGGGTAGCTGGGAGGTTGTTTCAAGGATGGATGGTAGAAATGTGACTTGTTCATTGTTGGTTTTCACTTGAACTTTGCTTTTATCTGTAGGTTCTTCCAAAGCAGTATCTTCTTCTACCTTGACCTCTTTCCTCTTTATGGATTCCTTTAATTGCTCGTGTTTCATCTTCTCACTGAAGTACTTTTTTCTCACCTGAAATGCTTTTTCGGTGACTTGTTTTATGTGATGTTGATCCCTCTTCCTGTTTTCCATTAGCATCCTTATCTCTGTATTTAAGCATTTGTTTTCTTCCTTCAGCTTTCTCCAATCAGACAGTGTGGGTTCAAA
>NW_015112650.1:617503-622029 GCF_001443285.1 Poecilia latipinna | reverse complement strand
CTGGCTCTAACTTGCCTTCACTCAGAGTCAAAATTCTTCTCTTGGGTAGCTGGGAGGTTGTTTCAAGGATGGATGGTAGAAATGTGACTTGTTCATTGTTGGTTTTCACTTGAACTTTGCTTTTATCTGTAGGTTCTTCCAAAGCAGTATCTTCTTCTACCTTGACCTCTTTCCTCTTTATGGATTCCTTTAATTGCTCGTGTTTCATCTTCTCACTGAAGTACTTTTTTCTCACCTGAAATGCTTTTTCGGTGACTTGTTTTATGTGATGTTGATCCCTCTTCCTGTTTTCCATTAGCATCCTTATCTCTGTATTTAAGCATTTGTTTTCTTCCTTCAGCTTTCTCCAATCAGACAGTGTGGGTTCAAAACCTTTCTTCACAACCACAGGCTCTTTCTGTTGTTGTGAGGCTAAGAGCTTAACGCTCTCACCCTGCTGCTCCAAGAGTTTGTTCACCTCACAGTCTTTTTTCATCAGACTTTTTACTAATGTCCTGTTTCTCAGTTTTTTCTCAAGTAACACGCCTGATGTTAAACTGAGTCTTGCTTCAAACTCTTCTTTCGTTTTATCTATGGATTCCTCCATTGGTGTTTTTGAAAGATTCTTCTTCAGAATTTTATCTTCCTTCTCTGCCTATGTCAATTGTTTGTCCAGAACTATTATCCTGCCCTCAAGAAGTTTGGTCTTTTCTTTTTGTCTCAAAATCTCATTGTTCTTCATGCCGATGTTGTTGATTTTTCGAGGCATCTCAAACTCAAGACTCCTCACTTCATTTTTTTTCTCTTTTTTTATACTTTATTTTTATTCGTTTTTAAACAACACATACATTCGGAACATGAGGGCTAGGGCAGGTAGCAGACAGTCATACTGGTGACCATTACAATGCAGACATTTCACTGTATGAAGTTACCCAAAATAAATACAGAAGGAAGCTCCCAGGTGTCTGTCCGAGTGATGTAGAATCACAAACATCAACTGTTACACACTTTTGGTTATAAAATAATCCCATTTTTCCCAAAGTCTCTCTCCTTTCTCCTTCTGGAGACATATTGTAAATGTCAACATTTCCATATTGTATATCAAGTTTATGATATTCACAAGAAGCTTCAGGGTAGGGGGGGATTAGATGTCAACAATAGGAGCTTACTTCGCAATAAACTTCTTCCAATGAGCCATAGCCTTTTATATGTGGAAGTCTTTTCGCAGTTACGGACGGCGTTCTCAAGATATACGTCAGTAGCACAGAGAGGAGTGGCCACACGCATGCTGAAAGGTGTAGTAGCTGTGATGTACATCACACTATCAGTCCTCCTTTCAGAAGATCAGGGCAGGCATGGTTCCAATGGCCAGTAGAAAGTTGGTTTCACATCACCACAGAGCTGAAAAGTGGTCTTGTTTGATTGAAGTTGTTGGGTCATCTGCTAATTGGAGCACAGACAGAAAAACAATCACAAAACAAACCACATTTTAGGGACTAATCAGTGTAATGATTAATAAGTATAAATTTCTTACCTCAAGAATGTGAAGGACAGCATCACTTGCAATTCCCAAAGTTTCTTGTAGATGGTGCAATACGTGATTGGAGACGTGTCTGGCATAGGCTTCACCATGGCAACAGTTTGGTTTACTTGAAAAATAAAACAAGTCTTATTTTAGTTCATGTGCTCAATTACAATATTATTTTAATTTAACATTGCAAGACAGTCATTTTAATGAAATCAAACTAGGACTACTTAAATTCACCAATCAAAAATAGTGTTTAAAATATCCTGGTAACAGTGTGGAATATCTAACCTAGGCTTTTAGACTCATTGCATTTAAGTTTTTAAATTACAGCACATCAAACACCCTAAAAGTTAGTGAAATATTAGGCGTAATTGCCCTTTAACCATTTCCCGAATCAGAAGCTACGAATGAGAAACCACCTTAGCTATGTTAAAAAACGGAAACTACCAAAAACTCGTGCCGATATTATTTTTAAGCCACAGCTATTGTGGTTAATGACTGTTCAAAGCTCATATTCACAAGAGCGTCTCTTTAACCCGCGGGTGAAAATTGGCATATCACGACATGCTAACTAGCTTCACAGTTAGCTTATCTTAGAAAGACAGACAACTTTAAACTTACCTCTCAGTAGCAGCTCTAGAGGGTCTATACACAGTAAAAAAAAAAAGTCCTCCATCTTCATCCATGTCCAACCGAGATTAGTAAATTTGCCAAAAGAAAATCTTATAAAAGTACAGTAGATAATAGCTTAGTTGGGCTGTTACAACTGAATTAACCGTTAATCAGGGCAGTTAAATGATCTCTGGCGTTGCCGTTAGTGATGTGCGGCTTGATACTGAAATATCGATTCTTCCGATACCAGAACTTAATTCTTTAAAATCTATTGTCATATCCAGGGATCAATATTTTCAACACTTTAGTAATTTGAGATAATGTAGATTAACAAGAGCACGTTAGAAAGTAACTAAATATTGAGATCTTGCCTAAATGAAACGTTGTTAATGGGAACTACTTTTTCTTCCGCCTGATAAGTGTGTAATGTGTAAGGACGTAATGCCCAAGCGCAGCGTGCTGCTGATGCTCACTCACTCAGAAATGAACATGTTGACAGATTATAAAAGTGACATGGAGCTATTTCAGCTGTCATTTTATAGTAGTTTTAATAATTAAACAAGAATATATTTAGTAGGGTTATTACTTTCCTAACTTTCTTAGTTTTTTAGTTTGCAACACCATTTTCACATATTTTGTATAGTAAACGAGATTGTTGTCTCAATGTAGTTCTGAGTTTAAAATGAGTGCATCAGTGTACACTGTTCTTTTTATGAAGCCAATATATGGATACAAAAAATAAATTTAATTAAGAAACAAATTAACTGTCTTTGCACAAAGTATGGGATCTGTATTGCCAATAGCATCTTAAATTTTACTCGGTATTGGATTGGAAAGAAAATCTGTTGTATCGAACATTACTACTACCTCACTGACATTTTGGGCGCTTTCCCATTTGGATTGTATGATGTCATAAAAGGGGTGACAAACATGATGAATAAAATATTGTTCAAACTAATATTTGTAACTTATAAAGTGAGAATTTGAAATATAAACCATAAATTAAAATAGTTATGACACTGAGCTAATCAATGTTGTTGATTCTAATCTCATTGTGTGGAATATGAGCCATTTCAAATCACACATCAATAGAAATTACATGACATGTCAGTAAGAGGTCCCACATCTTGCATCAAGAAGATTAAATTAAGAAGGTCCATAGCAGATGGAAACATGCCAAGAATTATCTTGATATATAAACTGATATTGTCTCTGAAATTGTTGTGTTAAATGTCAACCGTTTAAATATTAAATTATAATTTCCAGTACACTGTGCCAACTTATACAAGAGTATAAGTTCATGCTTTTTTTAATTTTTCATTGACAATAGAACAAAGGACTCCATTTGGACATAGTCTGTTTTAATTATCCAAAGACATTTCATTAAGTAAGTGATTTCTCTTTTTGTGCTTGAAATAAGAAAATTTTACTCATATAAAATAAGTTCTAGACTTGAAGTTTGATTGGTAAATATTGATATTCTAGATTCTAGCACATATTTACTCATAATAAGTAATATTTTCTTAGCTTTTATATCTTACTGAGATAATTAAGTACAAAAACACTTAAAATAAGAAAAATATTCTAACATAAACCCTTGTTGGTGAAAAAAATTATCTTGTCAGAAAGAAAACAAGAAAAATCTCCTTAATTTAAGATATTTAATCTTACTAAGATTTCAATTTTTGCAGTGAAAGAGAATAAGCATAAAAGTACATTTAGCAGAATCTTAAAAGTTCTCTTAAAGGTTTTTCAGCACAAAACACACACACACACACATATATATACATATATACATACTTAACCCTTGTGTCCAGAAATGGGGTCCGACTGACCCCACACGTAAAACTTGTATCATTTTCCACAGTCCTCTACGTTTGCCTCAGTCCTTGCATGCACAAGGGTTAAGTAAAGTACAGATACATGAAAATTGTACATAAGTACAGTAACGAAGTACTACACTTATGTACAATTCATAAAGGGACTAATTAGTAGCTTTCATTCTAGTTGTTTACCACAAAAAGTGAGACAGATGGAGCTGCATACTGAATAACCCTGGAAGAAAACAAGACTGAGGACACCTGAGGGCTGTTTGGAGATTTTTACCTCGATCCAGAAACGTACTCAACATTCACCCAGAGCTGAAAAACTGAGTGTAAAGGCTCCATTCACACTGCAGCCTGAAGTGACCCAATTTTGATTTTTTGGACGTAATATGACCTGTATCTGATCTTTTTATGACAGTCTGAACAGCACAGGTCAGATTATTTTTGAATGCAACCCATATCCGATACGTATGCGATTCAAATGCGACCTAACGTACTGGCTGCATTCATGCGAACTGAACATCACTGATACTCAAAAATCTCACTATTCTCATGCTATTTAACAAGAATTAGGAGGTGGT
>NW_015112650.1:611797-613814 GCF_001443285.1 Poecilia latipinna | reverse complement strand
AACTGAACATCACTGATACTCAAAAATCTCACTATTCTCATGCTATTTAACAAGAATTAGGAGGTGGTAATTTTTTCAGAAAAGCAAAAAAGTTATTTTTTTTCATCCTTGATGTTAAATAAAACAGACATTCAAAACAAAATTAAGTGTGTTGCTTTTGTGTCATCAAACAAACTGCCACGAAGTTCATTTGATAACGAACTTTGTGGCAGTTTGTTATCAAAAAAACACTTAACACCAAAGTAATTGTTTATAAAGCATAATCTCTTTTGAAATACTTCATATGTGCTTAAGCAATTTACAGTTGGTAAATTTTTGTAAAATCAGAAGTTTACTTTGTGGCTCTTTGCTACCAGAAAACCAGCTCATCCCTTAGCAACTCATTAACACCAAATATTGTTATTGTTCAAAAAGCATAAGATTTCTTCTGCTCTTTTGAAGGTAAAGGTCTTTTTTTATATATATATTAACATTTTTATTGAGAAAGCACATTACGATACAATTATATAATTATACTGATAACGTTCACATTTTTACATGCTTTCTCTGTTTTCTAATTTTGACAAGAGAAAGAAAGAGAAAAAAAAACAAAACAACAACCAAAACTTAAATGGGAGCGGCGGGGCAGCCTGAGTACCAACCAATAATTGACATATCAAATTAGAGCATAAATCTGAATGACAGCAAGGTTTACAAAAAATCAGACATAACAGGTTTGACATATTCTGTCCACTTTGACCATATCTTGTAGAAAGTGTCTCTCTGCACATTAATGGAAAAAGACAGTCTCTCCAGTACATAGATCTCTTTCACTACATTTATCCAGTCATCAGTTGTTGGAGTTTCCCGTTTAAGCCATTTTCTTGTGAGGGCCTTTTTGCTCCCGGCCAGTAAAATGAACAGAAGTTTTTGATCGTTGTAGTTCAGTTTGTCAACCGGTATGTTACATAAAAATATGCATTCAAAAGTTAAAGGAAAATTAGCTGTGAAGATGTTCTGCAAATGATTATGGATTTGAGACCAATATTGCTGAATGGTTTGGCAGTCCCAGAAAATATGGAAATGATTGGCACCATCCCTTCTACATCTCCAGCAGGTAACACCCCTTCCCGGGTATCGTTTCTGCTTTGGGGTTATGAAAAATCTTATATTTTTCCAGCAGAATTCACGCCAAACCTTCAATCTGTTTGTTGTCCATGGTATCTTACAGATGTGGCCCCAATCGTCTTCTGAAATTGTCAGGCTGGCTTCTTTTTCCCACTTCACTTTAATATAAACAGTGCTGTCCTTCTTGCACCGCAGGATGGCGCCATATAACCTGGAAATAGTTTTGCCTGGTTTTGATTTAGTTAGTAATATAAACGTTTCCACAAATCTCAGATTATGTAGATGTACTTTTAGATCTTTATTAAAATAATTTCTGACCTGTAAAAATCTAAAAAAAGTCATCTGCACATAAATCATGTTTTCTTTTCAGGGTCTCAAAACATTGGAACATCTCCTTATGGACAAAAGAATAGTAATTAGTTAGGCCTTTTGAAATCCACTTCTTGAATCTATCATCATGTTGATTTGGGATGAAATCCGAATCATAAGCGCACCATCTTAAAAGTTTAGAGGCATTTTCTAAACCACAGATTCTAATTGCTTCGTTCCATGCAGATATCTATACTTGTGATATAGGTTCATCTGCCAAATTAATTTTGCTCTGTAATTTTGTGTCAGCTATTATGGCTTTAATCTGTATTGTTTTGACCGTTTTCCCTTCCACATTTTTCCATCCTGCAGTGTAATCCGGACAGCACAAACATATCAAAGGTCTCAACTGAGCTGCACAAAAATATTCTCGTAAACATGGAAGCCCACAACCCCCTTTTTCCTTTTTTAATTGTAAAGTTTTGTATTTGACTCTGGCTTTTTTCCCTTTCCAAATGTATTTGGACAGCATCTTATCCCATTCTACAAATTGTTTTGACGGTACGGGAACTGGCAGGGATTGAAATAAATACAAAAATCG
>NW_015112650.1:605759-607839 GCF_001443285.1 Poecilia latipinna | reverse complement strand
TCTTCTTCAGCTCCTCACACTCCTCCTTCAGCCGCTGTATTTCCGCCTCCTTCTCCAACGCCTCCTTCATCTCCTTCTCAGCCATCAACCTGTCGGATTCCGTTTCTTCGTCCTGGAGCAGAATGAGGGATTTACTCAGTGCCATAGACAGTCGCATAAACAATTTGTGCGTTTTTGGACATTTATGGAGACATAAGATCAGCATGAAACATACTCAGAAATTTAAGTAGTGTAATCCAAAACCTAAAGCCGAAGATGTAGTTTGAAAAGTGATTTCTGGTGAGAAAAATTTAAGGACATCCCTACATTTATTCCCACTCATCATTTGAGGAAGGCTTGTTTCAAATTCAGACATTTAGTTTGGTGTGGTGCTGACCGTTGCACACCAAAGTGAGATGGAAAGAGCTGTCAGTGCCATTATAATGAGCTTAAAGAAGTCTCAAGGAACTTCAGGTAAGCCACTCCACTGTACAGAACATAGTCTACAAGTGGAGGAGATTCGATACAACTGCCAGCATGTCAAGGTCTGGTTCACCAAAGAGTAGGACGCAAGAAAGGAATAAAGCCTAATGGCGCAAATGTTTGTTGAGATCTTCCTTTTCAGAGAAAAAACAGGATTAAACTTTTATATGTGAGCACACGTTAATATAAAAATGAATATTTAGCAGTGTTCAATAATGACTTACAGAATGTCAAACTTGATAAACATGTTTTGTGTGAGTGTGTGTGATTTTTGGAAATACCCGAAAAAACATTTCCAGCTTGAAGCGTTGCTCACGTGCTTCCTTTGCGATTTGCTTCAGCTCCTCATTACGGCGATGTAGATAATTCAAATACTGCCACAAAACAAACAAAAGAACAACAAACAAACATCAACAAAACAGATATTCAGTTATAGTCATATGAGTCACACAATATGAGTTTTGACATGGCATACAATGAAAACATTATGATTCTAGATATGAAGAAGTAAACAAACAGAGCTGGATGTTTAAAAAATTAGGATTACATAAATGGCAAATGTTATATCATAAAAAATAAACAGTTCTAATTTATGCCTTGGTGGCTAAGATATCTAAGCCTAAGGCTAAGTTTAAACCAAATGTTTTATCTGACCTGAGACAGCATTAAAATCCATCCCACTGGAACGTTTCACAAAGCACCAACTATGTTTTGCAAAATCTCTGCTACAGCATAATTCTGCCCTGATTTGAGCTTCCTGTTGTGTTTTTAACATAAATCTCTCCTTGTGATCTATTTCAGCAATCAATTGAGCTGTGCAGATGTTTTAAACTGAACCAACAATAAAGGCGGTATAAGAGAAAGAGAGAGAGAGAGAGAGAGAATGCTTTTATTTATTTCTAAACATCTGGTCAAAGGTTTGAACAAATCTAGTCGAATCTGTCTCTGCTGCTTCATGGTCTTGTTAAGGTTGTGATCGAGGTCAGCGGTCTGCAACCGGCAGCTCCAAAGTCACTTGTGGGTCGTAATAACTCAAACATAATTACAAACACTATCTCTGTGTTTTTGGGAAACCCTCTGCATCACATTCACTTTTTATTAGGTACGGAACGGAACGGTTCCACGTGTTCGCATTACAACTTGCGACCGGTTCCACCCGGCCCCATGGAACCACAAGAGCTGTGGTTCCAATCGTGCCGGCCAAGCGGTTCTGCTTAGAACCAGCAGCTGATTGGCCGCTGGTTGTTATGGAGTCAGACGTTGATTTTCCGTTGACATCTGGCTCTCACTACTATATTTTGTAAAGAGTGCTCTTTGCAATATTTTTATTAAATTGGCAGTTAGCAACCAACCAACTCAAACCACATTGTTTAGTTTTAAAAATAATGACGTCCGGCACCTCTTCAATGGCGCCCTCAGTGTAATGCGAACACAACAGGGCTGGAACCGTTCCGTACCGTGCCGTTCCGTGCAGTGCGAAAGCGACTTAAAACAGTGTTTTGAGTTTTCGCAAACTAAATTATGAAAATCACAAACCGTGTTTTAGAAAATTTGAAGTGACGTGGAGTAGAATAACCAATTCTGTCTGATGTAGTGAACAAGCAAACAAAAACAATTA
>NW_015112650.1:599673-600150 GCF_001443285.1 Poecilia latipinna | reverse complement strand
CGAGGTGTCATCTCCACTTGCCAGTACCCAGATGTTAGATCGAGTGTGCTGAAGAACTTAGCAGTGGATAGGGTGTCCAGGGTGTCTTGAATCTGAGCCAGTGGGTACGCATCCTTAATTGTTTGTTCATTCAGGGCCCTGTAATCCACACAGAGCCTAGAGCTCTGATCCTTCTTTCTAACCATCACAATTGGTGCAGCCCAGCTGCTATTACTGGGTTGGGCAAGGCCAGCCTCCAAGCTCTGAAGCACCTGATGGGCAGCTGCTTCTTGTTTCTGCCAAGTCATTTTCTGGGGGGAGGGGGCTGCTTCACAGGGGGTCCTACAGTGGTCAGGATGTCATGTTTTACGATGCTGGTGCGACCCAAATCATTTGGGCCAGTGGAGAACACATCGCCATATCGCTGCAATAACTGGCCCAGTTGATGACGGTCCTCTTCCAACAATCCACCACAGCTGTCAGCATACAGTTCCTGGA
>NW_015112650.1:592152-595696 GCF_001443285.1 Poecilia latipinna | reverse complement strand
GTGGGTCAGCGATGAAGCTACACAGCGTTCCCAGTTCGGTACAGTTAGCGGGGAAAGAGGAAATCCGTCAAGAGCAGCTGCACCTCGGCTATTAGTCTTATTATCCATATAACATGTCGTCACATGAGGCGTGGATGCTACGTTTCGAGCACCACCATGACTTGGACAGAAATGGGCTAAAGTCTCACCGCAGTTTGTCGTTCGCTGGTCCAGCGTTGTAAAGGGGTTGTAATGTTCTGATGGCGGCGGGGTAAGCGGCCATGGTGGAGCGTATTCAGCGGCTTCGGTCGCGGCTGGAGTTAATTACATACTGGTCACCAACCGCTCATCACGCCACTCCATTTCATCACACAAGCTCGCACTGTCCTGTCGGGTCTCTTCTACATCCACCAGGAAAGGGTTTAAGCTCACTCTTCGACTCCTTCCCTCCAAGTGCGTTGATATTCCGGTAGCAGCGTTGGCGCCAGTCACAGCCATCTTGTGAACTTCCAGAAGGTTCTTTCGGCTTCCTTCATCCATTTTTTTTTTTTTTTTTTTTAGCAGAGCGATCCCGGAACGAGCCCCCAGTGTTACCAAGGAAATCTATTTCGGCTTGTCTGCTGGTAACGAGCTCTTAAAGGTCCTGCTCCGCTTGCGGCAGATAAAAGCTTGTAGAACTTTTTTCCTTTTCTTGGCAAGGCGAACAACGAGCTGCACAGCTAGAGTCTCTAAAACTAACACACTCAGCTCATTTTCTTCTTCTTCTAACCCCCAGATGCTGATCTTTACCGCCCCCCTAGGAAAGGCTGGGCCTGTAACATACTGGAGAGTGAAAGAAAATAAAAATGTGGCCACGGAGGAGTATAATCCTACATTTCTGAATGAATTTTGCATAATTGCTAAATAAATAAATAAATTCTCTCGTGTGGAAAAGTTGTAAATTTGCAACACATTTGTTTTTTTGTGTGTTTTTTTTTTCCATGATTAAGGGTATACATTTATAATATTACACCTGGACTATTCTCTAACATTGTAAAGCCAGCATGATAAATAGTCAGCTTATTAAGATTATAAAGTCGGACATTTGGTGCAAAACATACCATAGATCTTATTTAAGTGGTAAATTTTTAGATATACACACACAAATATTTTCCTAGAGATGCTGTTCTGACACAGAAAATAATTCACATATATCCTCTTACATTTTGGAAAATAACCAGACATGTATCTCCTGAAATTACCACCAAACCTTAGAGAACTTCTTGCATTTTTTTTTTTGTTGTTGTTGCAAAAATGACTTTATAATGTACAGAAAGTCATAATTTTTTTCTGGAATAGGTTTTTGAAATGTAGCCACATTATTATTTCTTTTATCTACGGTGCAACAAACATGCCGTTGCTAATACTCCCTTGTAAAAGATGGACATTTTATGTCAAGATGTGCAAAGCTAGCAGAGACATACCACCTATAAACATTTGTCTCTGTAAATTAAGTGAAAGATGGTTCAAATATTAAGTTATTAGTTTTTATGTGACAAAACATGAAAACATTTAGCAAGTGTGAACTCGCTTGGAAGGTATGCCGACTTAGACATTGTAAATAGTTCACAGCATTGCTAAAACCTCTAACCACATATTTAGTTTCTTTACTTAGACTGGAAATAAACAACGGTCTCATTCTGGAGGACATAAGAAACAATGTCATTGTAGTCTCCAGCTGAAAATAAAACACTGTTCCTTTGTCGTAAATAATTACCTTTAATGTATTCTGGAAGGTTTGCCAACAACCTTCCAGACAGAAAACCCGATCCACATGCTTGCCTGCTTTTCAGTGCTTTTATTGAGAATTTCTAAAGCTGGGGCAAAGATCAGAAAATCCTGAAATTTTGTGCATGTAAGAAAATCTGTTTTTGATGTAGTCTGTTGTCAGTTGGCAGTCAGGCAGCAGACACACTGGAGCTTTTTCTGCTCCCACGAAAGAATGATAAATCCGTCAAATACGACCTCAGCTATTATAGTTTACAGAGATCTGCAAATCCAGCCTGGGTCATTTCCCGTTCGGTTATATAAAGATTGGAAAGGGAAAAGGTAAAGGTAATTTTATTTATATAGCACATTTTCAGAAACAAGGCAATACAAAGTGCTTTGCAGGAATTAAAAGAAAATACAAACTAAATAACAAACCAAAGAAAAGAGCAAAAGAAGAAAAAGCTAAAGTAAGTATCCTCTGGTCTAATTCCTTTTCTGGGTTGCAATAATAGGAGTCTCTCTGCATCTAAATAGTGAGTACAGTTTCTAAAATATGAGCTAAAGAGTGACTAATAAACTAGAATCTCTGGATTCCAAGTTTGTTCTAATTCATGGAAAACTACCTCTCTACGGTATATGCATACACACGTATATATGGGATAAAAGGTGGAAATCATAGAATCAGGAGCGTTAAAGGGATCCGCATGGCAAACAGGCACAGAATTACCTTGACTACTTCATATAAATTTCAAAGACTAAACATTGCATTTCAAAGAGCTTTGGAAAACGTGAGAATGTTGTGTGATGTGTGTTCGTCTGTTCTGAGGCTCGCTCATCAGCAGTGCAGAGAAAACGAGATTTCATTATTCAAATGGAAATTGATTTGGTCAAAGACCTTTTGATTTTCATTGCACTGTGAACTGAATTTATATTTTATTGATGAAATCCCATGTGTGAAACTCAAAAAAGGCAGTGTATAAAAACATAACTTTATTGCTGTGTATACATTGGGTTTTGCAGCTTGGAAACTTCAAGTTTACTTTATTGTCTAAAATCACAAATGAATTAATCTGTAGATCTTTCATGTTGTCCAGGGCAACCTGCCATTTGTCCCGGAGATGACTCGTCCATGAAAACCCCGGAAATACTGAGCGTGCGCTGGAAACAGCTGGATGCACAGAGCTCATACACAAACAGGAAGACCATACAAAAAAGGCAAAAATAAAAAAANAACTTTTGCTCGTCGCTATGAGCAAACGTTTGGCATAGTCCTTAGTGAATTGTCAAGCAATCTTTGCCCTTCAAGCATACCACACACAAAGGCATCTCACCCTCTGATGAAGGAAGTCAGGATGGCCGAGTGGTCTAAGGCGCTGCGTTTAGGCCGCAGTCTCCCCTGGAGGCGTGGGTTCAAATCCCACTTCTGACACACTTGCATTAATTTAAGAATGAACGAGTCTCAGTGTCTTGATGCAGGCAAAACAGGAGAGTTTCTGATTAGTTCTGCCAACAACTGTGGGAGATGTTAAGTGGTTCTCAAAAACTCAACACATTTACTTACACTGGTGGCATGGAAGCAAACACAACTTGCTTTGCTTTGCAGAAAAAGTGCTAAGTTTTGCTCGTCGCTATGAGCAAACGTTTGGCATAGTCCTTAGTGAATTGTCAAGCAATCTTTGCCCTTCAAGCATACCACACACAAAGGCATCTCACCCTCTGATGAAGGAAGTCAGGATGGCCGAGTGGTCTAAGGCGCTGCGTTTAGGCCGCAGTCTCCCCTGGAGGCGTGGGTTCAAATCCCACTTCTGACACACTT
>NW_015112650.1:576713-589036 GCF_001443285.1 Poecilia latipinna | reverse complement strand
TTTATTGTCTAAAATCACAAATGAATTAATCTGTAGATCTTTCATGTTGTCCAGGGCAACCTGCCATTTGTCCCGGAGATGACTCGTCCATGAAAACCCCGGAAATACTGAGCGTGCGCTGGAAACAGCTGGATGCACAGAGCTCATACACAAACAGGAAGACCATACAAAAAAGGCAAAAATAAAAAAAAGAAGGTCTAAACAGTCGCTGAGGGGAGCCAACATGGCCGCACTCCGCCCACGAACATCACGCACTGCACATACGGCAGCAAGTGCGCAGGGGGCACTCAAGAATCAGGCTCGTGAAAATCATCAGAGTTTTAATAATCATTGTAGCGACATGTGAAGAATAAAAATATGCAAAGCAATTTGAAAGATTCAGTACAAAAAGTAGGATTTGAGGAAAAAGACAAAGGACTTTTGTCTCTCTGCTCAAAGTGCAGGAGTAATGCTTTATTACACTAAGACATATATATGTAAAATGTAACAACACAGGAACCTATAAGGTTGTTGTTCGGCGCTTTCATCACGACGAGACATCGTTAATAATACGCAGAAATGCACTGGGGGGGTGGGGGAGATGAATGCATGCTCTGCTTTAATGAAGACAAATGAGATCCTGTCGAAGACCTGACTGCTTGTGTAACCCCTGTCATTAGCGAACAAATGTGCCTGGAAACAAAGACAGATGAAAATGAAGAAGACTTCATGGATAAATGCTACACAAAGGTATTGGGTTTTGAGTAAAGGTTGACTAACCTCGTGAGGGTCCAGTTCATCTCAGCAGGGTTGTTCTGTTTCGATGGCTGCCTTCCTCTGGTCATGAGCAAAATGCTATTTAACAAAAAACATTAGTCTGAAAAGGTTGCATTTATTTATTATTTAGTTATTTTTTATTTTATTTGCAGTATATTTAGAAATAGCCGTCTAAGAAACTCAACTGTACGGAGCCCCCTTGATGACATGGGGGATTTTTTTCTCTCTTTTTTTTTTGGTTTTGCATTCCCACACAATCATTTTCTGTTCCCTAGCAATAATGTATTTAGCAGTCATGCATCATCTTGATTGCTGAAAGTCTTTCTGCTACAGTGTCATGTTTTTGAAAGTTTTTTTTTCACATACAAAATGTCTCATCCCCACTCTGAAATCTAAACATAGCAGAATTGTCCTGCTAGAAAGGAAGAAAGAATAAAAATACGATCCAAATTATTGACTTTTTTGAGTTATATTCACAGGGTAGTATCGACCTTCTGACAGTTTTGTTGTGTCTGTTTGTCTGAGTGGTTAATAAAGGCCAGTCTCATCTCCACTGAAAGACATCACACAAACACGAAGAAGCAGCTAATAGATGGATTTTTAATAAGAGTTAATAATGTATAAACACGGGAATCTTTAAATTTGCACCTCACAAACTATTCTCTTAAGGTACGTACACTGTTGTTAGGATCAGGATTCTGTGAGCAGCACTTTGTTGGTTTTTCCTTTTGTTTGTCATTTAGTAGTAGAGTGTTAAAGTAGTACTATCACTGTTGCTACGTCGTCTCGCAAAGTATAAGAGCTGTGCTTGTTTAAACTTTTAAGAAAGTTTGTAAAGATATTTTGGCAAAAAAAAAAATCTAGATGCTGCTCCTGTATTTTAATCCTAGTTCTGGCAGTAACATACTCCTGTACTATTGGAACAAATCCAAACGATTGCAATACGATTCTTGTTACCCTTGTGTTAGATGGTCGTTTAATAATAACCTTATTGTCTGCCGATGTGCTACAATGCAAAAGAAATAAGCAATGATTCCTGTTGGAGATGAATGGGTCAGTATACCACCTCTGTGACCTTTCTGAAGACGGTGGCTTTTCGTATGACCAGCGGAGCAGCCATCTGTGGGCTACTGTCTTTATTGTACCTCTTCATTCTCTGGCTTCATTGACGATGTAAGGAATGGTGCGGTCAGAACCTAAAGATATCCACATAGATGCTGCTTATCTGTTGTATGTCTTCCATACTCTTCGTAATCTGTTTCATAAGATCAGAGAGAGAACAGAGTTGAACTTTATGCAAAATAGTTGCCAACCAGCAACAATAAAATCATGATGATATTTGCATTACTCAAAAGAAGTCTCTGGAAATAGAAAAAAAAACCTTGCACACTAATATATCTTTGGCTTCTATAGAAACTGTAATGTTCACAAAAATATATGTGAATGAGGTTTGGACGTTAAGTTTTGCAATATGCAACACTTTTCAGTACGTTTCCATGGAGACTTACCATAAATTTCTTGTTTGTGATTAATGAAAGCATTTCTTTTATTAACCCCCAGATATCCCTGAAATCCACTTGTTGCCTTTTAATAGTCCGGATTTATTGTGTTTACATTCCCCCGCCAGAATACCATTCCACTCAGCAACATAGCAGAAACAACCAACAGGCTCCAACATTAAGTTTACCTTTCATGAGTTTACATAACACAACTTTTAGAGACTGTTGGATCTAATAACGCAACAGGCAAAATGTAGCCACAAGTTCAGTGACTAACACCTGAATACCAACGTCACGTTTAGACAAAAACAAACAAAAGACTTTAAATAGCATGAGAACCCCAACAACGAGTTCCACTTCAAAGAAAACAATGCAAAATACGAATTCAAAAATGAAATTAATGAAATTATAAAGAACTTTAGGAAGAGTAGAAGCTTAACCATGAAGAATAACCCACACACACAAGTAGGGATTACCGGTGTGGCCATCCTGGCTTCGGATCTCACCCATAGGTGGCAATACTTAAAATAACCAGACGCATTAGAACTTTCTGTAACTTCTTTCCTCTCTTCATGCTACAACAAAATGGAGCACATCAAGCCATGTCCCACAGACTAATGTTGCACTGTCAAAAAGAAGCCTTGCGTCAGTAGCTATGTTCCCACCAACGTTTTTTTTTTTTTTTTTTTAATTAAGTATCGCATAAAAGTGGTTGATAGAAATGACGTAATTCAAAATAATTTTCTCAATTTCTAAGTCCAAACCTCAGGTCCAGAGCAGAGGCCTGTCTACCCGGTGTGGCTGGTGAGAGGCACTCCAGGCTGGGATGGGAGGTGTGGGTTCGAATCCCAATTCTAACATGTTTGCTTTAAGTGGACTGAGAAAGTGCATCATGGAGCAGAGAGATCTTTAACACACCTGTGAGATGTCAGGATGGCCGAGTGGTCTAAGGCGCTGCGTTTAGGCCGCAGTCTCCCCTGGAGGCGTGGGTTCAAATCCCACTTCTGACACACTTGCATTAATTTAAGAATGAACGAGTCTCAGTGTCTTGATGCAGGCAAAGCAGGAGAGTTTCTGGTCAGGTCTGCCAACAACTGTGGGAGATGTTCAGTGGTTCTCAAAAACTCAACACANCAGACATGTATCTCCTGAAATTACCACCAAACCTTAGAGAACTTCTTGCATTTTTTTTTTGTTGTTGCAAAAAATGACTTTATAATCTACAGTAAGAGAATATTCAAGTTTTAATATAATTAATTTATTTGTTTATTGATGGACAATTATAATTTTTCTTGAAAATTTATGACTTTCTGATAGTAGAAAGTCATATTTTTTTTTCTTGAATAGGTTTTTGAAATGTAGCCACATTATTATTTCTTTTATCTACGGTGCAACAAATATGCCGTTGCTAATACTCTCTTGTAAAAGACGGACATTTTATGTCAAGATGTGCAAAGCTAGCAGAGACATACCACCAATAAACATTTGTCTCTGTAAATTAAGTGAAAGATGGTTCAAATATTAAGTTATTAGTTTTTATGTGACAAAACATGAAAACATTTAGGAAGTGTGAACTCTCTTGGAAGGTATGCCGACTTAGACATTGTAAATAGTTCACAGCATTGCTAAAACCTCTAACCATGTCATATTTAGTTTCTTTACTTAGACTGGAAATAAACAACGGTCTCATTCTGGAGGACATAAGAAACAATGTCATTGTAGTCTCCAGCTGAAAATAAAACACTGTTCCTTTGTCGTAAATAATTACCTTTAATGTATTCTGGAAGGTTTGCCAACAACCTTCCAGACAGAAAACCCGATCCACATGCTTGCCCGCTTTTCAGTGCTTTTATTGAGAATTTCTAAAGGTGGGGCAAAGATCAGAAAATCCTGAAATTTTGTGCATGTAAGAAAATCTGTTTTTGATGTAGCCTGTTGTCAGTTGGCAGTCAGGCAGCAGACACACTGGAGCTTTTTCTGCTTCCACGAAAAAATGATAAATCTGTCAAACACGACCTCAGCTATTATAGTTTACGGAGATCTGCAAATCCAGCCTGGGTCATTTCCAGTTCGGTTATATAAAGATTGGAAAAGGTAAAAGGTAAAGGTAATTTTATTTATATAGCACATTTTCAGAAACAAGGCAATACAAAGTGCTTTGCAGGAATTAAAAGAAAATACAAACTAAATAACAAACCAAAGAAAAGAGCAAAAGAAGAAAAAGCTAAAGTAAGTATCCTCTGGTCTAATTCCTTTTCTGGGTTGCAATAATAGGAGTCTCTCTGCATCTAAATAGTGAGTACAGTTTCTAAAATATGAGCTAAAGAGTGACTAATAAACTAGAATCTCTGGATTCCAAGTTTGTTCTAATTCATGGAAAACTACCTCTCTACGGTATATGCATACACACGTATATATGGGATAAAAGGTGGAAATCATAGAATCAGGAGCGTTAAAGGGATCCGCATGGCAAACAGGCACAGAATTACCTTGACTACTTCATATAAATTTCAAAGACTAAACATTGCATTTCAAAGAGCTTTGGAAAACGTGAGAATGTTGTGTGATGTGTGTTCGTCTGTTCTGAGGCTCGTTCATCAACAGCACAGAGAAAACGAGACTTCATTATTCAAATAGAAACTGATTTGGTCAAAGACCTTTTGATTTTCATTGTACTGTGAACTGAATTTATATTTTATTGATGAAATCCCATGTGTGAAACTCAAAAAAGGCAGTGTATAAAAACATAACTTTATTGCTGTGTGTATATTGGGTTTTGCAGCTTGGAAACTTCAAGTTTATTTTATTGTCTAAAATCACAAATGAATTAATCTGTAGATCTTTCATGTTGTCCAGGGCAACCTGCCATTTGTCCCGGAGATGACTCGTCCATGAAAACCCCAGAAATACTGAGCGTGCGCTGGAAACAGCTGGATGCACAGAGCTCATACACAAACAGGAAGACCATACAAAAAAGGCAAAAATAAAAAAAGAAGGTCTAAATCAGTCAGTTACAGATATAAAAGTGACAGGTTAAAAGTATTCATACAAATTTAACATATCCATGTCCTTCAGTTGTCGGATTATAGAGAAATCAACAAAGAATCTTCTCCCAACTAGTTTGTGTTTGCTAAAAACTTAAATATGCCTCATACCTTGGAGTAAAGCTCTTGCACATTTTGACTTTTTTTTTTTTTAATGAAGCCACATCTTATAAATAGCAGGAGGTCAAACTGCTTGTGGGAAAAGTAAAATGGGCATCTCACATATGTAAGATCCTCGCTGCAGTTCATGCTAAAACAGTCGCTGAGGGGAGCCAACATGGCCGCACTCCGCCCACGAACATCACGCACAACATGTAGGGCAGCAAGTGCCCAGAGTCAAATCATCAGAGTTTTAATAATCATTGTAGCGACATGTCAAGAATAAAAATATGCAAAGCAATTTGAAAGATTCAGTACAAAAAGTAGGATTTAGGAAAAAGACAAAGGACTCTTGTCTCTCTGCTCAAAGTGCAGGAGCGATGCTTTATTACACTAAGACATATACATGTAAAATGTAACAACACAGGAACCTATTAGGTTGCCAAATAGAAAAAAATTAAAATGAAAGTAATAAAAACATGTTAAACATCTGAACAGAGAGATGTTCATACAGAGCTAAAGTATTGTCTTAGAGGAGATCGGCAGACTTCACTCGCCATTTCGTGTTAAAGTAGCAAACTAAAAACTGAAAATATGGTTATCAGATGTTAAGCATCTGGTTGTTAAAACAGCCAGGGGGACGAACCGAATCTACTCTTCTTCCAAGCAGAGTGAGCCGATCCAAAGGGGACATTGGGAGCTGAAGAGTGTTCCACAAAGTGATTTTGTGACTTGCCTTCACACACGTAAACTAAATTCACAGCCATTTTTTTCTTTCCAAAAAGGGTTTCTCACACCCTAAAAAGTTTCAATATTATTTGGTCAATATCCTTATTTTATTGTGACTAACCTGGTTCACTCTTTGTGTTTGAGATCAAACAATGCAATTACTATTGGTGCAGCAAAGGAAATAGTGGTGCCATCTATTGGCAGACCCGTGCAATTACTTTGCACCACATTCTTATCAAACCAGCGTAAAAGAGCTCCAAGCTACAGACTACAGAGAAAAGATATCAGAAACGTTGCACCGATCCACAGATTCCCTTGGGGATGTGATTTTCAGTTTGTGTTGAGTCTGAAATTCCTAAAATATGACCACTGTGACTTTATGAATAAAAACAACTGCTCAGCAGTGAACAGCAGCTAAGAAACGCCTCATGGTTGCTTTTTTTTTGTTGTTGTTGGAAATGGTAATAAAAACCGGATTGGATCAGTTACAGCGCTGACTGAGTCTGAAGTGCCGGTCAAGTCTCATCGCTTCTTCCTCGGTTGTTGTTCGGCGCTCTCATCACGACGAGACATTGTTAATAATAAGCAGAAATGCACCGGGGGGGACGAATGAATGCATGCTCTGCTTTAATGAAGACAAATGAGATCCTGTCGAAGACCTGACTGCTTGTGTAACCCCTGTCATTAGCGAACAAATGTGCCTGGAAACAAAGACAGATGAAAATGAAGAAGACTTCATGGATAAATGCTACACAAAGGTATTGGGTTTTGAGTAAAGGTTGACTAACCTCGTGAGGGTTCAGTTCATCTCAGCAGGGTTGTTCTGTTTCGATGGCTGCCTCCCTCTGGACATGAGCAAAATGCTATTTAACAAAAAACATTAGTCTGAAAAGGTTGCATTTATTTATTATTTAAGTAATTTTTATTTTATTTGCAGTATATTTAGAAATAGCCATCTAAGAAACTCAACTGTACGGAGCCCCCTTGATAACATGGGGGATTTTTTCTTTCTTTTTTTTTGTTTTGCATTTCCATGCAATCATTTTCCGTTCCCTAGCAATAATGTATTTAGCAGTCATGCATCATCTTGATTACTGAAAGTCTTTCTGCTACACTGTCATGTTTCTGAAAGTTTTTTTTCACATACAAAATGTCCCATCCCCACTTTGAAACCTAAACATGGCAGAATTGTCCTGCGAGAAAGGAAGAAAGAATAAAAATATGATCCAAATTATTGACTTTTTTGAGTTATATTCACAGGGTAGTATCGACCTTCTGACAGTTTTGTTGTGTCTGTTTGTCTGAGTGGTTAATAAAGGCCAGTCTCATCTCCACCGAAAGACATCACATAAACACGAAGAAGCAGCTAATAGATGGATTTTTAATAAGACTTAATAATGTATAAACAGGGGAATCTTTAAATTTGCACCTCACAAACTATTCTCTTAAGGTACGTACACTGTTGTTAGGATCAGGATTCTGTGAGCGGCACTTTGTTGGTTTTTCCTTGTGTTTGTCATTTAGTAGTAGAGTGTTAAAGTAGTACTATCACTGTTGCTACGTCGTCTCGCAAAGTATAAGAGCTGTGCTTGTTTAAACTTTTAAGAAAGTTTTGTAAAGATATTTTGGCAAAACAAAAAAAACAAAAAATCTAGATGCTGCTCCTGTATTTTAATCCTAGTTTTAGCAGTAGCATACTCCCGTACTATTGGAACAAATCCAAACGATTGCAATACGATTCTTGTTACCCTTGTGTTACATGGTCGTTTAATAATAACCTTATTGTCTGCCGATGTGCTACAATGCAAAAGAAATAAGCAATGATTTCTGTTGGAGATGAATGACCTTTCTGCAGACGGTGGCTGTTCGTATAACCTGCAGAGCAGCCATCTGTGGGCTACTGTCTTTATCGGACCTCATCATTCTCTGGCTTCATTGACGATGTAGGGAATGGTGCGGTCAGAACCTAAAGATATCCACATAGATGCTGCTTATCTGTTGTATGTCTTCCATACTCTTCATAATCTGTTTCATAAGATCAGACAGAGAACAGAGTTGAACTTTATGCAAAATAGTTGCCAACCAGCAACAATAAAATCATGATATTTGCATTACTCAAAAGAAGTCTCTTGAAATAAAAAAAAAAAAAAAAAAAAACTTGCACACTAATATATCTTTGGCTTTTATAGAAACCGTAATGTTCACAAAAATATTGTGCAAGGTGTTTATGTGAATGAGGTTTGGACGTTAAGTTTTGCAATATGCAGCACTTTTCAGGACGTTTCCATGGAGACTTACCATAAATTTCTTGTTTGTGATTAATAAAAGCATTTCTTTTATTAACACCCAGATATCCCTGAAATCCACTTGTTGCCTGTTAATAGTTGTGATCTGCTTAGTGTCCGGATTTATTGTGCTTACATTCCCCTGCCAGAGTACCATTCCACTCAACAACATAGCAGAAACAACCAACAGGCTCCAACATTAAGTTTACCTTTCATGAGTTTACATAACACAACTTTTAGAGACTGTTGGATCTAATAACGTAACAGGCTAAATGTAGCCACAAGTTCAGTGACTAACACCTGAATACCAATGTCACGTTTAGACAAAAACATACAAAAGGCTTTAAATAGCATGAGAACCCCAACAACGAGTTCCACTTTAAAGAAAACAATGCAAAATACAAATTCAAAAATGAATTTAATGAAATTATAAAGAACTTTAGGAAGAGTAGAAGCTTAACCATGACGAATAACCCACACACACAAGTAGGGATTACCGGTGTGGCCATCCTGGCTTCGGATCTCACCCACAGGTGGCAATACTTAAAGTAACCAGACGTATTATAACTTTCTGTAACTTCTTTCCTCTCTTCATGCTACAACAAGATGGAGCACACCAAGACAACATTAGTCCCACAGATTAATGTTGCGCTGTCAAAAAGAAGCCTTGCGTCAGTAGCCATGTTCCCACCAACATTTTTTTTTTAATTAAGTATCGCATAGAAGAGGTTGATAGAAATGACATAATTCAAAATAATTTTCTCAATTTCTAAGTCCAAACCTCTGGTCCAGAGCAGAGGCCTGTCTGCCAGGTGTGGCTGGTGAGAGGCACTCCAGGCTGGGATGGGAGCAGTGGTTGGAGGCGTGGGTTCAAATCCCACTTCTGACATGTTTGCTTTAAGTGGACTGAGAAAGTGCATCATGGAGCAAAGAGATCTTTAACACATCTGTGAGATGTCAGGATGGCCGAGTGGTCTAAGGCGCTGCGTTTAGGCCGCAGTCTCCCCTGGAGGCGTGGGTTCAAATCCCACTTCTGACACACTTGCATTAATTTAAGAATGAACAAGTCTCAGTGTCTTGATGCAGGGTCTGCCAACAACTGTGGGAGATGTTCAGTGGTTCTCAAAAACTCAACACATTTACTTACACTGGTGGCATGGGAGCAAAGCGAACACAACTTGCTTTGCAGAAAATGTGCTAAGTTTTGCTCGTCGCTATGAGCAAACGTTTGGCATAGTCCTTAGTGAATTGTCAAGCAATCTTTGCCCTTCAAGCATACCACACACAAAGGCATCTCACCATCTGATGAAGAAGTCAGGATGGCTGAGTGGTCTAAGGCGCTGCGTTTAGGCCGCAGTCTCCCCTGGAGGCGTGGGTTCAAATCCCACTTCTGACACATTTGCTTGCGTTTAAGAAAGTGGGTCTGTGCCTTACCAGAGGCATGAAACTCTGAAAAATTAAGTCTAAGTGTCCAGCTGAGAGAGAAAAATGGACTCTCTCCATTTTTCTGAAATGTGTGGTTAATGCTAGTTTGCAGCCTCTACCTCTAGTTTGCTACAGCCATGTGGAATGTCATTATCTGCCAAAATCACACTTTGTGTATCCTGGTTGATTCGCTCAAAACCAGCTGATGGAACCCCACCTAATTTGCATTTTCTTATTTTACGACATTTTAAAAGTTTGCACAAAAGTCGCATGACCATTGGATGGAAACACAGCTAGTTGGTGGTTCAATGTTTTGTCTCTATAGTTGTTTTCCTGTAGGTTTAGGCTGCTGGAGGACATATTGACTTCTTTGACTTCTTTTTTCTCACTCTGCTCACTCTGCTACATTTTCCTACTACTCTCCCATTTTGCATTATTGATGGATTAATTATCACTTTTCCAGTTATTTTAAGAGCCCATCCTTCAAAATAATCTTTATTAGCAGTTGCTTTTATTATTTCAGACATTACATTGAACCAATTAGGTTTCTTCATAAACATCAAACCGTAGACCTGTACTGCCTTACAAATAAATGTGACTGTAGACTTGAAAACTGTCTCATAATGTTTCTGTTTAGCTGCGTTTCTCTCCTAGATGAAGCCATGAAAGAAGTTGCTACTGACGTTAACGTTTTACTTTTTTTTTAGCATAGAAAGTACTGCTGAATTGGCGCTTCTGTGTTTATTTTTTATTTTTTTTATGTTCTGTTTAGTCAAAGCCCCAGTTTGAATATGAATCTACGCAATGGAATTTATTTGGAGATTTTTTTTTTTAGTCAGAAGCTAGTTTTATTTCACACACGGTGCTATGACTGTGTTGCTATAACACAGATTATTTTCAGAGGCATGTGCGTGATGCTTAGTAAAACTGCATATAATTTAACTGTGTAATAAAAGTGGAGGCACTGGATATTAAATGTTTTGAATATATTCTGACATGTCAGAGTGTTGGATCTCTGTTTATGTGCTGAGCTGCTTTACGATCGGCAAATATTTAATCAAACGTTGCAACAAAACCAATAAAATCAGTTGGTCTTTGTCGTCTCCACTTGCCTTCACACACTCAGTTGAGGTTTTGAACGTNTTTTGTCCATCATTATCAGAACCAATAACTGGAAAACATTTCTGTGCTGAAGAAAAAAAAATCCCCATATTAAATTACCATATGCGAACATGAGAGCACATGCCAGCACTATTTTTACCTGAGATGTTCTCTTCTTTGAACTGTCATGTTTTGTATATCATAAAATACGGCATTTTACTTTTACAGCGAGCGGATACTGCATTTGGAGGACCTTTATGAGGCGGTGCGCCGTTGGACGTGTTTGTAAAACCTTCATCTGACCTGTCGTATAAATCTATCCAAACAGCACTCTCCTCTCTCCCCGGATTCACCCTGTCAGCTCTAATCACCGAAACGTATGAGCGGACATTAAAAGTCAATGAGCGGAGTGGGAGAACAAACACTAAGCGGATTTATTCAGGCTTTCAAAATGGCTAAGAATATTACATTGTCACATTATTCATTTGGTTCTTGTTTAAACAAGATGTGTGGGATTTTGAACCCCGTGTTTTCTTAATTTATGGTGTTTACATTCATATATACCAATTTGTGCCACTATCTGAAACACGGTTCATGTTTTCAGTAGTGACTTGAAGATACATGTGCCCACTATTATTTTCAGCAGTCCCCCTTTCCTTCTAATGTAAAATACCACACAGCATGACGTTTCCACAACCATTTATAAAAATTTAAATATTTTTTGAAACTCCAAACAAATTCAAAACTACTGGATCAAAGTGAAAAATCTCTTGTTTAGGTGAATTTCCAGGTCTTGCAGTTGTTTAATACTCTCTCAATGGACCACACAAAGCTCTGTAAGATGTTAAAAGGTTTTTGTTTTAGACAACATAAGCTTGCTTTAAACTGCTTTACAGCTTTATCTCTGACCTGTCTGCTGTGCTCCTTGGTTTTCATGACTCTGCTGATTGACTAATGCTCTCTAACAAACTCTGAGGCCCTTACAAAAAACAACTGGACTCATACATGTGTTTATTAGACAGAAGGAATTTGGTTACAGTGGATTTTATTTAAGGGCATCTGAGGAAAAGGGAGCCAATTACAAATGTAAGAGGCCACATTTTTAGACGTTTTTGAAAAATGTATCTTTTTAAAGTCGCAGCCTGTAGTCTCTGTGTGAGATGAGCTCTCTCTGGGTACTCTGGCTATCTCTAGTCCCTGCAGAAGTGAAGCATGTATGATATAAATGACTTTGTGTTGGTCTGTTCAAACAAATTCCTAACAAAACACACCAAAATTACATGCGTCTGATCCGAGCAGTGGCGCCCCCAAGAGGGGATCTTGAAAAACGCAGCACTTCTACCCCAGAGAATCATGTTGGTGTCATAGAAAGGCATTTAAATGCC
>NW_015112650.1:570372-571741 GCF_001443285.1 Poecilia latipinna | reverse complement strand
AACAAAACCAAATATCTACTTTTATCTACAGCTAAAATGTCGTTTCCATCGGCTTTAGGATCTGCACCACAGAGTCATACAATGAGCCAGCAAGAAAGCTGTGACAGCCTCAGTGGAGGAGCCGTGATTTACCGATCAGGAAGGCCAGCTGTTTGCTGGGATGACCCAGTTCAGGCGCTGGGAGACAGAAGTATGCTAGCTACGCTGCTATGCCGTCTGGGTAATGAGTCACAACCCATGAATGACTCTCGGACTCCACTGGACTCGGAACGTGAAGAGCTACTGCGGCTCTATTGCACTTTATGGTTAGTGCTGCTTAATCTATGATAGTATTTCTTTACTGTATGGTCACCATTAACTGTTTTACCAGACACGCAGCCTTCTATGTATGCCGTCAATTTGCTGCCAAACAAAAAATGTACGATAGGAAAACGGATTATCCATATGGGGGGAAAAAAATGCTAAATGCTAATTTCAAGTGTTTTATTACAATAGTTTGAGGCGTCGCTTTAGTTTGGCGCTCTCTAGCTGCTATTCCAGATGAGACACACTTTATTATGAAGACTTTGTAGATAAATGTTTGTATCCTCAAAACTTATCTGGAGTTATATCAAAGTCCAACCTCAACCTGTTCTTTTATATTTAAATCACATCATTAAATGTGGCAACATGTCAAACCCATGATGGCCTTTTTGAGTTAATTTCTTTTTATGGTTTGGTGGCTGGGATGGGATTCCAACGATACCAGTCTTATTACTTCACATAATAACAATTCATCAGCTTTACAAATTTTTAATTTTGTCACTTTAAAAATGAAGCATAAGCTTTATTTAGCAATATACTAATGTAAACCCTAAAATGTGTCCCAACTCAGAATATTCTTCTACGTTTTTCTCACTTTGTTCATTTACAAACAAAAACTTACATGATTATAAAAGGCCACATTTTTGCAGGTGAAGGTAATGCCAAACAAATTGCATATTTTTCGTCTCCAACCTCAGCGTTCCCGTGTCGTCTTCCGTCTTTTTCTTCAATTCTCTGAAGCCCGAGTGGAAATTTCAGCGTAACTAAAATGAGCAACAGACACAGCTTTGCACAGAGACCCAGACATGCAGTGAGAAGATAAATATCCGGTTGGCCAAAGTCTTTCCTCCCTCTTTCAAGCCGTGTCATTGTGTCTTCAGGAGATCCAAATCTTTTTTTTTTTTTTAATCTTCCCTTTGCGATATCGGCGGCAAAGTTTATTTCCACTCAAATGATTAAAAATAGGTTCTTTATCAGGCTGAGCTTCTCATTATTTATCAAGTCGTCTGCTGACTTTGTTGTTTTAAAGTTCAGACTTGCTTTTACCTCGATGCGGATTTGGTTT
>NW_015112650.1:536015-566992 GCF_001443285.1 Poecilia latipinna | reverse complement strand
TTAAAGTTCAGACTTGCTTTTACCTCGATGCGGATTTGGTTTATGGGATTGAGCAAGGTCAACTTAAAGCTCACAGTAACACTTTAATTGAAGGGGAGTGCATAAGACTGACATGATACTGTCATGAACATGACATAGCAACAGGCATGAACACGAAGGAGTCTTTATGAATGTTTACGACTTTTGTCACGAAGTGTCATTCAGTCAATAATAATAAATGTATACATACCTATGCTAATCCCTAATCCAATAAAAATAAGCATAAACTATGGATTTTTCTCATTTTTTACTACGAGTACAGCACCTGTCATTCAGTACTTATGCATTTTGGCAGAACAAGTCACCACTATGCAATGCAAAGGCTCCAGAAGCTTTGGTGTTTTATAATGGAAAAAAAAAAAAAAAGAAACGAGAAAGGAGACGATTATAACCGCCAAGGCTTCAAATTTATGACCCGAAGGTGGATGTGGTGATGAAACGAGGAAAGTCAAACCGCATTCATCACCCGGCCGTCACAGATACTGTAATAAGTAATCTTTGAAACGAACTTGGAGATGCGGATACAAACACAAGTCAGGCACGGATACGTAATGTTCCACTGCCTCTTCCATCCTCTTATAGTCCGTCCAGCTGTCCTCAAACTGCCACGACCAATAAATTGTTTTAATATCTTTTTAGCAGCCAGTAATGACTCCTGCTGTGCAATCTCAGTTTTATATGCTCGTGCAATTGGAAAGTATTTTATAAGTGTTGTCTGTGACGCGCTGGAAACCAGCGGGTTGTAACTTCCTTTAGCACAAACAGGACAGCGAGACGGCCAGGGAGCCTTCGCTTCAGTGTCGGTGTCGTTTACGAGGAGAGCAAATTCAATTTGTTGTTTCAAGATGGCATTTTTGATTAAAATGTCTCTTGCCATTTGTAAGAGAGAACGCTGTTTGGCTGTTGATGTTGGAGAAAAGCCTTCGTTGTTATGAGTATAGAACTTTACTTTGAAGCAAAAATGATCATAAAACAAATAAACTTCACAGACGGATCCAGAGGTATGAGATATTTTTGTCGAGCCCAGAATCCATGAATATAGAAAACAGATTTTGGTTCCAGGTCCAGAGATGTGGAAACGTACCAGTGCACATCAGACAGACTTCTTCTTCTCTCTTTGTTTTCAGATCAGCAATCTTACTAAAACTCTCCGCTTTTCTCTGGCTTTTGACACCTTGAGATGGAAAGTTTTGTTTTTGTGTTTTATAATATGATTGACGCTCTGATAATGTCATAATGCACATGTACCCAGTTGTTCCGAAACCTCTTGCCACAGTTGCTCTTGGTGGGTTGCCCCCATCCAGTTGACATTGCAGGCGGTCTTCTGCCACAACTGATAAAAAGACTGACCGTGGAGTCAATGATTTGCAGCGCGCCAATTACTTTGTGGATTGAAAATGGTGGCTGAGGTGTTGCTCAAGGAGTTTGCAGGTACTGTCTTCGCCCATCCAACTATGGGCCAATCAACGAATGCCAGCTGGTGCCCGTGAAATCATTTCCACGTAATACCCGGATGGAGATCAGCTTCATGTGGAGTTCACGGTGGATCAATTGAGCTTTGAGACATGGTGCCATCAGTAGGTGGTAGTAAGGAACTCGAAGTGTGCTGCCTACATAAGGTTCCTCTACACCAGTCGTGTCCAAAGTGGGTCCTGGAGAACCGGGATCCTGCACGTTTCAGTTCTCTCCCTGGTTTAACGCACCTGGATCAAATAATGGCCCATTAGAAAGTCTAAGAAGAACATTGACAAGCTGGAAAGGTTGTTACTTCCACCAAGGAGAGAACTAAACCATGCAGGATGCTGGACCTCAGGGACCGACTTTGGGCTCCACTACCCTACACCGTCACACCACCAGGCAGGGTGGATCCGAGCTTTCATCTCAATCTTGGTGACGCTGTGTGAACTGTCACCTCAGAACGACCTCCTCCTTATTGAGGTCAGTTTCAAATCATTTAACCCTTGTGTTTACAAATGGGGTCCAACTGACTCAACACAGGTAAAACCTGTATCATTTGCCACAGTCCTCCACGTTTGCCTCAGACCTCGCACGCACCAGGGTTAAAAAAAGAAAAGAAAAAAGGAACTAAACAGTGGGGACTTTGAACAGCGGAGAAAGGCTTTATTTGCTCTGTGCTGAATGAATTTTTTCTCTCTGCCTCTGATACACACAGAGAGTTTTGTAACGTTTGACATTCTTGTCAGGTTAAGTGGAGGATGTGAAAGCATCGAGGGTCATGTCCGTTCTTTGCTCTTTCAATCCGGGGTTCAAATACAGACACACCATTAGATGTTGGTCAAGATTGCGGCCTCGTTACATTGTTAGAGCTCTAGACCTGAGGCGCTGGTTCAGTTATATCATTCTCTGTTTTGGTGCTGCTTCCATGATTTAAGAAATGTAATTTTTGAGGGAAAACTCATAGAAATAAGCCTATTGCCTGATCTTTTTTTTTCCACTCCTAAAATTGTTTTCGATGTCAACTCGGATCGGAGGGTTGCTCTTGATGAATGAAATTCTCCTCGGTTTTTTAATATCTCTGATATTAAATGGCCCTCGGGTCACTGACACACACAGCTGCTGTTTACTGATGGTTATTGGGTCACTTTTCTTCAGCGTGAAGGACCTTTGATTCACTATTTTGACAGGAGATCCATTGACTTTTGCTTCATATGAGAAGTCCCGGGACTTTTCCCCAGAGACCCTCCGACAGATTTTTCAGCTCAGTTTACAAGCGTGACATCAGAGCACAAAGGCAACGACAAGCCAGAGGAACAACTAATTATCCCTCCGATTTTATCCTCTCCCACTACTGCAAGTCAATGTGTTTTCTTTACATTTTTTAATTTTGCTCTATTTATTTGGTCACTTTATTAAAAGACATACCCAGTACAGCTATCCACGGCTGGGGCCCAATAACTTGTCCCGTCTCGACGCATTTCTCAGTGACGCAAGAAGCAATTGACACGCGTTAATTGATGAAACGTATCACTGCGTTCCCGCTGCGGTTTCCTCTCTGAGCTCCCGTCACGCTACTTTTGTATATCTTGATAGGTGAGTGTCTAAAAAACTCATTTTATCTGGGAACGCGAAGCACTTTTTGTGAGACATCAAGAGAAGTCTGAGCTCTTCTCATGATGAGCTCCAGCCACGTGTACCTTGTGAAACGAAGGGTGTAAACTTCATGTGTGTGAAATGCATGAAGGCAGAGCGAGGGATGTTTGTCGTGGTCTCAACCAGCACACGTTTCCTGTCTCTCTTCCCAGACTTCATGTTCTCATTACCACCTACGACAGAAATGCCAACGTACATAACCTAGGCACGGTGGGCGCAAATTTGATTAATTTTACTGCGGTTTTTTCTAGTCAATCCAAAAATGTCAACAAACCTAAGATCTGAATATTTCAGGAAGGGATTGTCATGGGGTAACCATGACGACAAACCAGAGCAGAAGGCCTGCTCTATGGAGACGTTGATTGAGAAATGTCGCATAATGCCTGGCAGAGGACTGTTTGTGTTTGTTGCATTAATTTTAAGAAGTAAAAAAAAAAAGTTGGTGTTTGCAACCAGATCATTTAATTATCTCATGGGTTTTTTTCCCCAATATATTTGAAATATTGGGTATATTTGGGTATTGGTAAATATATATAATTTGGACCATTTGGGAACGTACAGTTTGTGTGTTGGCAGGAACAGTTTCTATGTTTTGTTACAAGTTTAGTTTTATGGCTTTGTAGCCACTGGGAGCTTGTTTTTAGTTCACTATTTATTTTTTTATTTCTACAATCTTTTGCACAGGGTACTTTTGCTCGCTGGGAAGAGAAATAAAATAAAAATCACACCACAAGCTGAAACCTCAAGTTCTGAGTCCCTTTTGGACATTTGGCCAAACCTTACAATTTCTTTTTTTTCTTTTTTTCCTTTTAACCCTCAGGAGAGACTGCATTCAGGTCGCAGCAGTCTCCCCCGCAGCCGTGGCTCGAATCCCATTTCTGACAGCGAATGTGCAAAGCAGAGCTGTTCTCGGTCCTACCTGCATGGCGTCGCTGCAGGGCAGCTGTGAATGACTGAATGTTCGCTTTGGACTAGATAACACAACTTCTAGTAATCAGAGCCGCTCTGAAAACCAGGCAAAAGTATGGAATCATTTAGAGATAAATCCCACTTCATCTGACCCTCTTAGTCTTAGCCCCACGTTACTCTTTAGATAGCAGGGAATCCCAATTGATCACTCTCCCGATAGTAAAATAAAAGAACCAAAAAGTATGTTATCGCAGCTAAATGTAGAATGTCTAAGCGCTGTCAATCACCCTCGTTTATGTGCTGCTCACACCTTTCCCCTAGCTGTCTGCTAAGCTAAAGCTAACCTGTCGTGAACGCTAAAGCTAGATAGCATGGCCACAGTTTCCTGTCACGGTAAGCTGTTTCTCCTCCGTTGGCACATTACTCAACACGCACACGAGACTTTTTTGTTACAGCACGAAACAAGAAACAAGGATGATATTCATATTTTCTATTAGTTTTATAATATTTGTCAAATGATGGACCTTTTGGATCATATTTCAGATAAATCTTTAGAAGAAAAGTAAGGAGAGTCGCTCTCTAAAACCCCCGCAGGCAGCTGCAGGTCAGACAAACACAATGTTCTCTGAGTAGAAAGTGTCATGGGAACAAAAAGTGTACTAACCCATGCTTCTTAAATTGCTTTGTAGAGTCTTTTTGTTGTTGTTTTTCTTTGACGGGTTACTGCAGAGGGCGTCGTTCCAAGAGCATTTCACAGTCATCCAGACATGCAGCCACTAGAGAGACACTTTCCTCTCCCCCAGGGACCATTAGGGACACCTGGGCACAGCAGGGAGTCTCTGGCAGCATCACTTTACAAGTTCAGAGAAGAAGAATCAGAAAGCACCAGATACAACCAATAGTCAAATAATGTTGCTTGCTTGTAATTTCTGCCTATAATATTGCCATAAAAGGTTAGAAAAGGTTTTTCTTTCAGAAAACAATCGACCCCATTGCAGACTATATAAGGATTCTTTTGCTGCAGACAAAAAAAAAAAAAAAGGAAAACACTGAAGTTCAATTATTGTTTAGTCTGAGCAGGTAAAAAAAAAAAGGTAGCTAGCTGTTACCATGAGATACTGGAACTGAGCGCATTGTTACAAGAGTAATTAACGCCCAAAAACGTGAGCACACACTTTTTCTTTCTTTTTTTCCTTTTTGCAGCAGTGAAAGTGATTCATGTCATACGAAATGCTGGTAGCTTTGGAAATATGCGTGATATTTGCATTCTGCTCAGATTTTTACTCTGCTTTGCTGAACTGATAGCGTCGGCCGTTTCGCATCGGGTGATAAACGCGATGCGATGTGAATAAATACTGAACGACCAGCGCAGGGTCTGGGCGCGGATGTAAGCTCTGTGGTGCGCGACGTATTGCAAAGATGGAAAAATGATGGGGGGGGGGGAAATGACAAAATACAAACTAAATGCTTGAAAAAACATGTGGAAGAGTTGAAAGTTGAACAGAGTTTTTAAATTAAAATCAACCTGTTATTTTTGACTCCATCCTCATTTCAAATGTTTCATTTCCGTCTCAAATCAGAATCGTCACTCTTCCTCACCTGAACTTAAGCGGGACGTCAGTCCTGAATTTATTTACAGAAATCTGTTAATCTGTCTGGACACATCCTGACTGTCATCCCATTGGACTTTTCAGTAACTCGGCTTGATGTTTATTTGGTGGCGCTCATTGTTTGTCTGACTATGTGGTTGCTGCTGCTGCCCGTGCAGCAATTTGACCATTGGGAGCAATAAAGTTCTCCGTGATCCTTGAGTCCGGACGTATATTAGTGCGTGATGAAAAGAGCTTGGGCTTTGTTTATGAGGCATAAACTCTACAGACAGATGCTGTTCGCTCGATCACTTGGGGTTGAAAAAATAAAATAAACCAGACGCAGCTGTGTTGTGGTTTGGATTTGGTGAGACTCAATAAAACGGGGTTAAGATTAAAATAGTGGCTTTCAAATATTTTATTTTAATATATATGCGGCATATAAGTGTAATATGTACTTTAAACGAATAAGCAAAAGTAATAATAAATAAAATTACACAAAAAAACTAAATGGAAATGAATGTTTTTCACTCCTACTGCAATTTATGAGCCGAGTTAAATCACAACAGAGAGGAAGTTAGCTAACAGTAGCACCGGTGCAAAGATCCTCACAGAGTGAGATGCTTGTTTACTCAAGACTGTTTGCAGTGGGGTAGGCCTGAGGGTTTTAGGCATGTTTAGAACGCCATATTATTTTCTCAAGCTGTGTCAGATCTGAGTCACAGTGCAGAGCAATATACGGAACCTCAGAGAGGACAAAATGTAGTGGAAGTGAAGAAAAATAAATATGTAAAAAAGTGAAAACAAAAATCCGCAATATGATAATAGGTTAGGGAGTAAATTTACAAAACGTCTGCAGATCATGTGTAATTGTTAAATTCTGAATCTTATTGTATTAATTCTTCAGAAATTGTTATAAACAAATGCTGACATATTGTGTTACGTAAATACTTCTAGATGTACTGAGTGATCAGAACCTTTCTGGGATAAAAATGTTTAACAGAGAATTTGCTGAAAACAACAAAGTTGAGCTTATTAACACCCGTCAGAACCATGTTTCACTCTAAATTGCTCTTTATTCTACCTTGTATTATGAGTTAGAATAAAGATTTCAGTGTTTGTCCAAATGTTATTTATTGTGAACAGTAAAAGAAAGGTGCTTGATTCGTTCAGGCATGAAACCTACTCTAAAGTTGGAGGGCTCCTGACACGCAACTCTCCAGGATTATTATCAAACTTTCCTTTAATCTGCTCGTAAACGAACCCAATAAAAAGGATTTGCTCACCAAAGATTGTCGAAGACCTTTGAGATTATCTAGAAATCAGATTTGGAGCTTTGAACATGGGAGTTTGTAGAATCCCTGCAACAAGCTGTCAGGGTAATTATGAAGTTGACATTTTCATAGATGTAAAGAAATGTTTCTAACTAGTGTAGTTTGGGGATTACAACCATATGAGGTGAAAAACAACAGGCTCTCATTCCTTGTTAGGAGCAGAGATGAACCGGTGCGTGGCGCCACGAGGCGCGTGGGACGATCAATATTTGCCGTACTTTATGGGACTCCTGTAACGGGATTCAGGATATGAAACGGAGACGTGGCACTGTTGCCCAGAGAAGGCTTTGTTGTGACAAACCCTGACAAACAAGCAGAGCGACGCCGAGATTGTCCCTGATGAGAAGTGGAAATGTGCTCTTACAGCAGCAGCAGCGCCATCAGGCCTTAATAAGGATGGATTATGCACACATGTAACAGGTGCAATAAAAAAAAAAGAAGTGTAATGCGGAAAGATATTTTCTGATCATTTGTGATGACTGTAGATTTAGTTTGGTTAACTCTGCTGCATCTCACATTCATTTACATGGCAAGTGTTAAAAACACAGTTGGAAAAAGTCAGCTCAAAAAAATCTGTTTTTCCTACAAAAGTATCCCGTCTTCCCGACCTTTGTGTAAAATGTCATCAAATTATGCTTTGTGCTTTTATTTGTTTTTAACCACCAAATTACACCCGTTGTGGTTTGAAATTTGCTGCTCTGAACTGCCACCTTCCCGCCTTCTGCAGGGAACAGGAGGGCCGCGCTCAGCTGGAAGTCAATTGATCCACTTCACAGATGAGTCACCGGTGCGCCCTTTCATGGAGGCTCTTAAATCCATTTCCTGCAGCCCTGCGCCGGTCTGCTGTATAGGAGCGCGGTTGCCACAGTTACGCACTGATACAGGAAGAAAAAGAAAAAAGAAAAGCCTGGGGACGGAGCACCATCTTACACAAGTGTCTGTTTTTTTGAAAATTTGTCTGTTTTCCCTCATGAGTCCTTAAAGAAAAAAGAAAAAATTTGGGCTCTATTCGCTGTGACTCTGAGCTAAAGCTGCACTGAAAAACCTGTGAAGGCGTACATTAACAGAGCGACAGATAATGGCTTCATCATGTTTATCAAAACATGAAATTATCAGCCGGACGACATGTTCGCTGAACTCCGAGGGAACGTGAGTTTTACTTGGATTTCGTCCAACCCACACAGCCGCTGACACATTTCATATTTGAAACCATCTTGTGCTGGAATGAAAATTGGCCATTTCTTATTAGAGCTCATAAAAAATTTATGGCTTTTCTGAGAACAAAAAAAAAAAAATAAAAAATGCTTGAGATATGAAAGAAGCCGAGCAGCTAAACACACTGATCTTTAATCAAGAGTCTGTCTTGATTGATAAATTTGGTCTGTTTTTATAAAGGCCACCATAAATCACTAATGGGAAAATAGTTTTGTGATATGACAGAGCTCGGAGTTTTCTTTGGCACCGAAAACCGAAACACGTTTGATTAGTGTAGCTGCCTTCCCCCCAGTCTGCCCACTGGCGTAGCAGAGGCAGAGCAGCGGCGCTAAGTATGTGACAGATGGGGGTTTGCTGTTCTGGCTGGAATCATCGACTGCACTTGTGTAGGTGTGGAAGTCGATCTCAGCCTGTTTTGTAGAGAGACGCCACGACTCCTGCTGGAGCTCAGCGTGGTCCCGGTTGCCTCCTTTGTTCCCTCACTCGCCCATTTTCCGTCCCCGCTTGGGCCCCTTCCAGCTCGCTGCGGGGGGCTGGGACCTCTACCAGCAGAAACAACCTGCAGATACAGGCTACCAGTTCATTAGCGTTTCAGAAACAAGTTCAGAACAAGTTGATAAAACTTCTGGCCTAAGAAAATGAGTCAATCAATTAGGTAGACAGGTCGCCTGGTCATTACCTTCCAACCCAATTCGGCTTGATTCTCATCTCCTTTCACTTCTCCATCTGGGCTTTCTCTCGTCAACTTGGATTTCCTCCGGTAGAAGTTGCAAACGATGACGTTGATTTCTGTGCTGTTTTACACTTGTAGTCTGCCTGCAGTTTTAGCAATGAAGGAAGTCAACGAAGTTGTTAAGTCTGTGTTGGCCAGGCTTCCAAATATTGAGTTAACATTAACAGCACTGTTCGGCTCTCCTCCCAGTGGAGGATGGTTGTTCACAGCACAGGCAGTTTCCGGTAAGCTTCATAGCGTCGTACTTGCACGTTACACACGTCACAGGCAAATGTTAATGATTTAAATTTAAAAGTTGGAGTCCATGCCTCTAGCAAGCAATCGTTTCCAGACCATGTATGAAATGATCTGTCTTTGTTTAGAGATTAGATTTTTTGCCCTTGTCCTTATAGAGTACTCATGCCTTCAGTGGTGATGGGGTAAGAGACACATCCTGGACAGATCCTATCCATCTCATGATGATCCTAAGTACTCAACCAGAAGGCAGGAGGACTTGTTTCTGTCAGATGGTTCATCTCTTCTTCATTTTTGATCATACAATCATAGGTTAGGAGTTCCAGTCTTTAAAGAAGCTTCCAGAGAGAGAATGTAACCCCTGACTCACATTGAGAAGACTAGAATAAGTCAAACAGTAAATGGCTTGTACATTCATAAACCACTGATAAATATTAAACATCACTGATTCACTAAATGTTATGCAGTTTGAGCAGACCTGAAGGAAAAACATTCATGTCACATCAGCCCTGAAGCCGAGTGTACAGTTAATCCATGAGTAGTCCATCTTTACTCTTATGGACGCTTTCTGAATTTTAATCTTGTGCTTCATGAATTACTGGACTCCTCTGCTCCTATTAAGAACCTGGAAAGTCGAAAGAAGAACCCTATGTCCCTGCTAAATGAGGAACTCATGAATCTGAGGAGAGATTGTAGAACATCCCAACTCCTCTGGCAATGTTCTTGACTAGAAGTATTTCCACAGGCATGGAAAGACACTTTGTCCTCTTTTCAACTTCCAATGTACACAGCAAGAGCAGCTTATTCCTCAAGTCTCATCGTAAGTCATCAGCATAATTCGAAAATTTTATTTGTTACGGGAACAAAACTCTCAGAGTTAATCCACCTCGTGCTGTTAAAGTTTGAGCAGCTCGTGACCTTTTCAAGTTTTTTAGAGAGAGGGCTGAAATACTGAAAACTGTTTGGGCAGTTTGTCAGACCTCAAGACCATTTCCCTTTTTGGATTAGCTCAGGTTGTTAACTCGGCTCAATGTACAACCTGTGCTGTGGACCCTCATCCATCCTGGGCTTTAGAGGAACTATGACCAGTATTTGGACTTCACAAAGTTTTCCCTGCCAGTTTTTAGGATGTTTTTACACCTGTTTGTCCGGTAGACTCGGTTCGATTGTGGAGCGAAAAAGCAGCACTTGTTACAATTTCAGCTGATGCAGTTCTCTTTCACACTGCTCCGTGTCAAATGATCCAAACCCTTTCAGCAACCTGTTCTCCTCTTCTCCTTTGGGGGCGCTGCACCAAGAACCGCAGGAGGAAACAACACAAAAACCTCCAAAGAAGACGCTGAGTGTAAACCAAAATGGAGTGGTGTCAGATTTTAGCGGTTGTAAGATGTTTCTCTCATTTTGCTTGCTAGCATTAGATTCTCACGTTTGTTTTGGCTGTATTTACCCAGAATGCCATGAGCCATAGTCTGCTTCCTGCTTTTGGAGAGCGTCTCCAGTCCGCTTGGCGTTCACATATTGCATTGGAACTGCATCAGAGTTCACGTCAACCAATCAGAATTCACTTTTTTTAAATCCTCATCAGAGTTCAATTACACATCCACACCTCCCCAAACAAATCTGACTTTCTAGGCAAATGGACTGGAGTTGGATTAGAGCGGACTAAACAGGGTGTGATTCACCTTTAAATCAGCAGCGGTAGTAAAAGCTAAATGTCTGCCTCTCTGCATTAAGGGGGCTGGTTATTTAATAATTTCTGTCCAAATAGACCTAAAAACATTTCACTATCTGTCTCAAAACTAGGAAGGACAGTTTAAAGAGACCAGAGAGGCTCTTTAACCCTAACCCTGACCAATTGAGGTAACCGTCATGTTTTTTGGACCGTGGGTGGAAGCCGAAGTATCCGAAGAGAAACTATCCATGTTGTTTAGGGATCCATAACTAAACCTGGTTGTTTTGCATTCACTACCATTTAACTCCTTCTAAATACAAATGTTTTGTCCTGCTTTAAAGTAAAATAAAAGTGAAATAAGTCATGAACAATTTTATGTCCGTTAGTGAAATAAAGCCATCAGTAAATGGTGTAAATGGGCAGTAAATGAGGTTTTCAGGGCGTTGGGACCTTTTGGTTGTTTAAATGATTTTTGATTCTTCCGGTTAACGTGTCACTTGATAACTATTATATCCCTGAAAATATATAATTTGGTAAAACCCAGTCAAACTATAGACAAAAACTTGCAGTGTATTATTGCCATGGGGCCCAAGATAAATCTGTTATTTTGGTCCCCATGGTTCAGAAGTATGTTCGTTTATGTTCCGAAGTATTTCTGAACATAAACGAGGTTGTAACCTGCAGACCGAGAGCGGTGACCTACTTGATTAGCCTCCAGCTTCACATCCTGTCTCTATTTGCATTGCTCTCTAACGAGGTCTTGCAGCCAAGTGGCGTAGATGAAGCTACATGAAGGAGCACACATTGCATTTTCCTATAGGACTAATAATGGAGGAGGAGAAACAACTTCTTGTATTATGTCAAACGATCAAAGACCAGGACAGATCGGAGCATTGTGGTCCAACATCAGAAACAGAAAACATATGAAGCATGCCTGGTTTACCGAAAGCTTTCATAAACACTGTGAGCCTGAAAGTAAAGGAAGTGAAAATACAACGAAAGTGATCGGAGGGACTTTGTTGTTTCTGTCGGGTTAAAGACGAAGCGCTCAGGTCACTGGAGTCTGGAGAAACGATAAAGTAACTATGTTATGTGTGAGGTTATGAGGCAACACATAATCTGTAGCGACACACCAGGATCGTCCTGATGGAAGTAAATTAGAATTTAAAATGACTATGTCACTATTTGGAGCTTCATGTTTGGTTTGACTAATTTGGCTCGAAAGTTAAAGAATTAAAACTGGAAAAAAAAACAAAAAAACAATTCCCTTAGGACATGCACACTTAAAAATGCAGATACAGTCCCACACATTGCTTCCCCTTTTGACATTGTTTGAGGCTGGAGCATCAGGACAAACACGATAAAGCCCCCCTAAGGAAATAGGGGCCATGAGCTTTGATAAAAATAGGAACCTTTCCAATCTGACATTGTTGTGTTGAGTTGACGGTGTTGACAAGGCGACCAGAGAGGGAGATTAGCGTCAGGACTTATCTTTTTCAAATGACACGATGTTTGGCACGCTGATGCTGAACCCCTCGACTATAATTATTATAATCCTTTTTTTTTTCTGTCTTAAAAGCCGTATCCCCAAGCTGATGAGAAACTGGCTACGGTAGGTAATAAATTAGCTGGGTACACGCAGCGTCTAGGCTTTTGCTTTAATTTATCCCTACCATGCCTATCAGGATGACATAACTCTTAAGTGACACACTGCGCACAGTGAGGCACTTGAGTCAACATCGTGAGGTAAAGACATCACCATACGTCAACCCTTTGGTTTATCCAGGACAGGTCTGACCACATACTGGCTTCCTGGGTAAACGTAGCCGCTTTAAAGCACAAGCAGCTTATCAGCAGGCGAACCTGCTGTGACAGGAAAAAAAGAAAAAAAAAAACGAAGGCTGAAAAGAGAAAGTGATATACAACAGTTCAAGATTCCACTTCTGGCCCTTCGGTCAACAGAGCTGGTCTGGGCTCTGATGAATGTATACCACACCGGCAACGGCGGCTCGTTGCAGTCCTGCTCACAATTCCTCAGAACTTTCTAGCTTCGTTTCGAAAGATTAGACGCCATTCAGCACGCACCCAATGCTGCAATGTAGAAAGTCTTCAAAAACGGTGGGATGAACAGCACTACTTTAAAGACAAGTGGGGCACAAAACTGGCAGATGTAGGTTTAAATTAAACGTTTTGTTTAGGCAACAAGTTGTCGAGATCAGTGTCCTGATTTTAGACTGATTGAGAATCCGTGGAAAGAGCTAAAGATTAGGGTGAAGACAAGGAGACTTTCTCTCCTCAAAGACTTAAAGACTAAGTCTTTGAGCTAAGACTTAGTCTTAGCTTATTATATTCATAATATAAATATATGAATATTTATATTCATATATTTATGAATATAAATATTCATAAATATATGAATATTTATTTATTAAATAAATATTCATAATATCTGTGGGAGCATGCAAAAATATGGTAAGCAATGTTGGTCCACCATGTACAAAGGCTCCAGTCCTCAATGCGGTTGTCCTTGACCACTTGCTGCACATCTTTCCCACTACTTCCTGTCCTTGTACTATTGAGTGTTTGCCATTAGAGCTGAAAAAACAACAACAACTTTAACGCTCTTGTTGAAGGAGGAGCGGTTGTGGCTGTTGTTCCGTCAGACCGTCAGTTTCCAAAACAAACAAACAAAACCCCATAAAATACGGGATCGGTGCAACTTCGCCGGATCGAGTAACCAAGTAAAGAACTTGTCGGGTCTAAACGACCAAATCACTTAAGACTTCAGGAAACTAAAATAATTTAGTTTGCTGTGTTTATGAGTTTCCCCTCACTCATAAACATTGAGTGAGGGAAATAAGAACCAAGGGGAAAAAAGAGGAACCGTAAAACAACACTAAGCTGAAATATACAGAGAACAGAACTCATGAAAAAACTAATACCCTCAACAAACGGAATTAACAGATAGGGAAAGGCATTAATGGTAATAATAACCCAAAATATCAAGTGAGAACCAAAACACAGCACCAAAGATTTGACATACTAGAGTTTAGATCGGGCCTGAAAAATCCTTAATCTGATCAATTAGCTTTAATCAAAGGCCTGAAGTAAAACCGACACATTATGTTAATTACGATTTTACAGCTTTAGTTTTTAGACCACCTTTTGATTAAGCGGTGTAACTTCTCCCATTTTTAGCTTTTAATATAAACATCTTCCAGCTCCAACTTGTCGTTTATCGTACTCGCAGGGCGAGTCAAGAGCGCATCATCTGGGATGTGTGACTGATGGGAGCGGAGCAGGACGACAGGGCTGCGTGGAGATTTGTTGCGCAGTGCCTTCTTGTTTGGTTTTCTCTGTGCTGTACGTGTGCAGGCTTGATGATTCACATAAAGTGATCAGCTTTCTTTCACTTCACAGTTGTTGCCACAAAAAAAAGGACAATGGCCAAAGTCGGAAAAAAAAATTTTAAAGGACAAAGAAAAAATTAACAGGACCTGATAATTACATGTTTGTCTGTGAAATTAAAGTGAATCATCTTCATCTGATATCCTCCTGACTATTAGGAAAAAATATTGTCCAATCACCATGTTTTTTAAATCCCTCAGTCTTTGTATGGTAATAAAAGGTTTTATGCATTTACTTTGTCTCTTCCCATAAAATGTGTTATTACTGATGAACGCCATTTATATGAATTAGAAAAAGGTACATACAAAAGTCCCACCCCTTCACATGTGGTATCATTGAAAAGCCCTAAATGTCCTCTCTAGATACCAAAAAGAATTAATTCAGTAGAATTATGGGTGGGAGATATTCAAGTTTAGAAATGTCCTCTACAGAGGACAAAAATGAACTACTGGTAGTCAGGAGGATATGACATTAACCAAAATACAAATGTATCCATAACAACCACATGCAGACCTTTATATGACCCCTAATGTCGATTATACAATGTTGCCTCATTTCATGTCGTCACCCAATGAAAACCTAAAAGAGGGGGGAAATAAGCACTGCGTATCTTTTTGCAGGTATGTTCCACCTACTAATAAAACTCAAAGGAAGTCCTGAAGCGTCTCAGGTTTCATGTAAAAGTTGTTCTTTCTGTGGTTCTTGGGCCTGTTTAAAGTGCTATTTGAGAAAGGCTAACTCTCAGACGTGGCACTTTCCTGGCAAACGGAAAGAAAAGCCGCATGGGGAGATAAGGCTCTCTGGTAATTGCGTATGATTTTGAAAATATTTACACAGTAATCAAAATTTCATTAGAGAATGTTTTCCCACCCGTATCTTTTTGCCCTCGCTTCCGACATGTCTGCATAAGGTCGCGCTAAACAGATTTTTTTACCGGCGTTTTATTAGGAGACCTGGTCTCCAGGAGAGCTCGCAGACTTCACTTTGGGTCTGACTTTAAGCAAAAGTGAAAAGTCTCACAGCGAAAAAAAAAAAACGAAAGCCGAGCAGCGCGAGACGAGGTGCAGCTATTGACATGGCGGCTACAACAGAGGAAGAAAATCAGCAATTCCTCGTGAAACAGCGAAGCTGCCCGGAGGAATTACACTGACAGGACCACTGACAGCTCTCAAGACCTTTCAGAGGTTAACGGGAATAGAAACAGGTTTTGTCCTCGACTCAGAGAGATGAAGTCTGTTTTGTATTTCGCCACGTCTTTCCTCTGTTTGCTCAGACACCGTTAATAACTCAAATTATGTCATCGTACGTGTGATACGGGGCCTTACTTTTCCGCTGACTCTTGGCTTTCCACCAGAGGAAATTAAAAACTCAAAACTGATAGTTACCGCTCCTCTTCCATAAGCTGGCTTCCTTCAAATGTAAACATTTAAATCATTTTCATGTAGTAATATTTGGTGATTCATATTCAGTTTCGTCTGACTGACATTAGCTTTTCTCGCGTTCTGCAGAATAAATCAACGCTTGCCCTGACAATTCAGACGGTGCGTTTAGGTTGCCAAACCTCAAGCTGCATTCTACATTTCATGCACTTTGGTTCTCTTCAGGCCCATCGTCCTCTTCTCCTCACATCCTGACATAGTATTAAAGTCAGTCGGTCTTTCATCAGATCAGACCAACAGGGAGTTTTGTTAGTAGAGGTGCAGACAGAAAAAAAAAATGGGCTCTACAGGGAATCGCAATTCCAAGTCCTGGGAATTCGATTCAAATTGTTCCAAAACCGATTAAAAAAATTAAGTTGTGCGTCTTTGGCGCTCCTGTTTGCGACTGTACTGGATGTCGCATTACGCGTCCACTCGGTCGCCATAGAAAGCCGTCTCGACCACCGTACGTGTTTTTGAATAATTCTTTGATTTTTATATTTCTTTTATTAGATAACCTAATACTGATCATTCAAGTCACAGAATTGTTTGAGCAAACCTGTTTTAATTTAATTTAATTTAATTGTTGATAACTGAAAATAAAAAGTTCAAAAACAAAGCTGGAGCGTTTTCTCTTTTTGTTTCTATCTAGTCTTTTTACATGGAGTCGACATGTTCTCTCCATGTGTGCGTCCTCTCCGGGCGATGGATGGATGAATGGATGACGATATATTGTCTTTGCAGTGAAAGTTAGACAATAGGTAAAACAGAACCTACAGATGAATGAGCTGATTTGACGAAGACAAACAAACGCCGAGGAACCAGGCGTCATGGCCGCCAGCGCTGAACTCATGGAGGGATGCACAGTGTGGGCTGAAAGAAGGGAAATGACGAACAGGCAGAGATGTGAAGTTCAACTGTCACCTCCTGGATTTGTCTTGAGAGGATAAAAATGCTCTCAGATTCAGTTGGAATGACTGCCTGGAATAACACATCTAAAAAAAAGAGCTTTGGATGGAAAATGTATAATAAATCAAAAGAATAAAAGATCAAAGGGAGGATTCAACTCCTCTTTGTCAATAAGTCAGTTTCCAATGTGGCTGTTGCCCAATATTAAAGTGCTTTTTTTATTTTAGAGAGGCAAAAACAATGGAGTATACACACATAAATCAGATTTTTACAATTACCTGATGGCCAAGAGACTTTCAGTCCCAGTTTTTGAACCAGATGAACCTCTTTCAGTGCACACAACCAGCCAGCATAGACAGAGGTAACCTGACCTGGCTGAGCTGCAGATCCTTTGAGTTAGGAATGTTTGAAGCTTATTGTTTGTTTACATGTAAAAAACAGAATTGACTTGAACGCTGGCCCGATATCTGCTCCAGTTCAAAAGAAAGTTGAGTATGGTAGCCATATGTAGGACCTGAAAAGATAAATAAGGGTCAAAAAGTCCAAAGTTAGAATTTGCATAGATTTAAAGACAACATGACAGGTTTTAGGATTGGTCAAACCGTGTTGCTGGGAGATGAGATGTTCAATACGGTTTGTTTTTATAGTGTCAATTCATGACAACATCTTGAGGCAATTTTCAAAACACAAAGAGCCATAAATCCAATCATACACATAAGTTAGCATCGACATGCATGAAATTAAACCTTTACTTACTGTGCAATGCAGTCAAATTCAGCTTATAGTAAGAAGCTATTGAAGGAAGCCTTGTTGTTTGCATCAAGTCACTCACACTTCCTCGGCAACCATGAGGCAATAGAAACACTTTACGGTTTATCGCTGTTGATGCCTTATAAGAAAAGTTTATTTATTCTGAAGTGTGATTTTTATTTAGAGATTATAAGCTGTTAATATCTGTGTAATAGTAGATAACTCTCTCAGTGGCTAATCCAAAAGGAGCTAACACCAAAGTAGATTTCCATTGTTTGAGCTCTGATGTCTTAAACATCATGAAAACACTATTTTATGAAACTTTAAACTGTCATCATGTTTGTTGGTTGTCTGATGAATATTTGAAGAGGAAGTAGAGGTTGGAGGCAGTGCACAACCAAAAATGTTCCTGAATTAAATGTCTACTAGGAACTAAAGACATCAAGTGTTTTAAGTCGGAGAAATCATGTAAAAATCATATAAATGTATTTGAAATGTTCCTTTTCATCCCTCCTCGTCTTTACTTTTTTTTTATATAGTCAGGTTGTGTTTTCAAAAGCTCCCAACCAAACACCCATGAATTAATCAAAACTAACTTGACCAAATTGTTGACTGCTTAGTTTACAAACTTTGAATGAGCGAGCTCCGTTTGTCTGGCAGTTCTTCTAAAGGAATAGATGAAACTCCTTCACCGCCCTTTGTGTGTGTGTGTGTGTGTGTGTGTGTGTTGTAAAGCGGCGTCCTGTGTGAGCTGGACCGTGTGCCTGTCGTTGATGGAAGGCAGATCACCAGGGCACGTTAACTTTGACCAACCAGATACTTTGCTGTGAACATATTTTCCCACAGATCCAAACCCATTTCGCCGGAAAGTGTACAGATTATAGGAAAAATAATAATAATAATAATAATAATAATAAAAAAGCAAGTGGAGGGATCCTTAAAAACCCTTAAATGTAAATTGATGTAAAAGTGGATCTCAATGATATGTATAAATAAAGAAAGTCAGTGGACGTTACTGGATGTACCTCCCTCTTACACTTCATGTGCTCAGCAGATGTGTAGCAGTCAGAGCATCGCCAACAGAGCAGACCAATGTTACTCGTTAGATTTCCTTTCCTTTTCCTCCTTGCATGAAATAAAAAGTAAGACGCAACATTTTTGATCTGGAAAATCCAAATTCTGTCATGAAGGCAGGCTGGCCTCTCAGCAGTAAAAATCACAGCCAAAAGGACAAGTGCACAAACCAACAGGAAACAACACAGACGCATAATAAAGTGCGCTGCAAACATGTTTGTACTCCTTTTTATGCATTACAGCCTCAGTCTTCAATGTATTTTATGGGAAGCTTATGAGATAGATCAACACAAAGTTGCACATGATTGTGAAGTGGATGAAAAAAAAATGGACTAAACTGAACGCAAAATGTTCTCACTGCAACAGACAAAAAATGCACAGGGAAGAAAAACAAAAGAAAGTTCTTAGAAAATCAGTACAAAGGAACATACTAATGTGGAAAAACATCGGTGACAACCGTAGAATAATAATGAAAGTGCAAAATCAAAAACACAAACTCAAACGGATCATGGTGAAATGTACCACATCTCTACTACCTTCACCAAGATTTCCTTATAAGTGAAGGCCCTTGAAGCTGGTTTTACATCAAAATGTTTGTGCGGGCGGCACACAAAATGGACGGCACAGACACCAGTGTGCTGTCTGTGTGCGCCGGCCATGTAGCCAGAGGGACTTTAGCTCCTGATGCTTTCGCAGCAGGAGACCCGAGTCCCAACACGCCTCGGAGCAATGTTTACATTTTTATTAACTTTAAATAACATTTTGCCCTTAGTCTCAGTCATTCTGTTGCAGACATGCATACAGAATGAAAGGGATTTAGGAACACATGTGATGTTGAAGACGTATTTTTTTGTGTGTTCTGGCACGTAGAAAGTAGAAATTCGTTCAGTCATCTGTGCTTTTATTCAATGCTGTAAAAAAAAAACTGCTTGACCTCTAGACAGATTTCATCTGTTTTTCTTTTGTCGTACTTAACTCTTCTTTTGTCTTAAGAGCCAGGCTTCATTTGGACCTGATGAGCTTTTTATTCTGTGTGCAGTCCGGTGGAGTCGCACTGACCTTGCATGTGCTTTTACGAGGTTTTTTTTTGTGTGTGAGTGGTTTTGGGAACTGACGGTCTGATGGGACAACACCCTACTGTCTGACCGTGACATCTGCCACTCGTCTCCTGAGCACCACGCTAAAACTACGGGAGGGTCAAATACTATACATCTCCAAGCAAATTAGATGAAGGTAACTTGAGTAAATACAAAAAGCAGTCTACTAATGGCCAAGAAATGTTTTATTTCAGTCACATTTGGGGGGCTTTCGAGTATGAACAGTATGTTTGAAGTCATACTCAAGTATGACTTAAGTCCGGAATTTGAAACACTCTTTCCAAAACATTTTGTTCGGTTAGTCTACAAAATATTTTCCCAAACGTCTTGTGGGTCATCAAGATGTTTCTTGGTAAATCTGAGACAGGCGATGTGTTCTTTTTGGTCAGCAGTGGTTTTGGCTTTGGAACTCTCTCATGGAGGCTATTTTTGCCCGGTCTGTCATTTTTATTGTCAAATCATGAACACTGAGGCAAATGAGGCCTGGGCCTTAAATGTCACTCTCCATTGTTTTGTGGCCTTCTGGTTTTATGGTCTTCAAGTTTTATGGTTTTCTGGTGTCCAAAAGTCTTAGAAATGGTTTCGGATCCGTTGCCAAACTGATAGATGTCAATGACTTGTTTTTTTTGTTGTTTTTTTTTTCTCAGATGACATGTTTCTTTTCAGCTATCAAATTTTTGGTTCAGTTTTAACAGACTTTCCCTTTTATGAATGAAATCATTTCCAAACAGCTTTTTTTTATTTGTCTGACATGAACATCTGGTTGATGACCTGAAACATGTAATGTGACAAACGAGCAAAAACGTCTTTTTTTTTTTTAACCACTATACATGTTTACGCTCTTTTACTGGAGCAATTTTGTTCTTTTAATCGTTTTTCTGATTCAGCAAATTGTTCTCCACAGAATTAGTCATTTATCTGAACAGAAGAACATGCATGGAGGGAAAAATGGAAGGATTTTAGAGGAGACGTATTATGCAAAATTCACATTTGTGCATGTTTTTGTACTTCCATTTCAGTCTTAACTGCTTCTAAAAACAGTACAAGCACTTAAAAAAAAAAAAACACCCAGTTTATTTTTGGCAATAAGTTATTGTTTTTTGGTGTCGACCTACCATCCAGAAACTCACTTGCTGTATTCTGGTTGGCTGTGCAGGAGGCTCCACTTCTGCTTTTCAAAGATGTACGGTTGAATAATTGCGCCTCTGTTTACAGCCGTTTTCACGCGCGAGTGCGACCAGGACAGCATACAATGTTCAGATTTAACGCATAGTTAAGTTATCTTGGAGCAATCTTTCCCGTTTCGAATAGCAACACTGATGTAACATGCAACGAGTGCCGCCCACTAGATGCACATCTGTGCGTATAAATGGACCATAATCCCTAATTTCCATAACATCGTGTAACCAGCACATCCCCACTTCCTCAGTTGGTAGCAATCTATCATGACTATGTGGCACACTTTGTCCCGTACATCATTTTGGATCAGTGATTCAGAAAATGGTGACGCCTCAATACTGACGCGGAGTGGTACTTCTCAGCCTGACGGTGGCTTTTTGAAAGCTCCATTAATGGTGTGCATTAGAGCAGTCCGTCTGCGCCACGACCGGTCACGCTTAATTTTAAAAAAAGAGAAAAAAACACCAAAAAGGCTTGGATGCTTACTAATCCGGTCCTAACTTTTCTTTCTCTGTTGATTTTAAGTAAAATGTAACCACATAATTGCTCCCATTGCTTTTTGCTGCCTCCGTGTGTGAGGTAATTTCAGAGCATTTCATGCATGTGAGTAACAGTAAAAGGTTTTCCGTATCTACATCTTTTTACGGCACAGGACAAACAGCCATGCCCGAAATTTAGAGTGGCCAATTAATCTAACATGAATATTTTTGAACTGCGGCATAAATTTGGAGCACCCAAGAGAAGAGAACCAAACACCACGCAAACAGGCCTGGCTGCTTCGAGGCTACAGTGTTGCAACCAGAAGAGCAAAAATAATCTAAAAACATTAGAAAATCGACTCATGTGGAAAAAGAATCGTCACATAAGGGTAAAGCTGGAAGTATTTCAAACGTTCCTTCCCACAAACACTGGAGGAAGATGTCCAGGACAAACACAGTGATCCGAACAGGAAAACAAGAAAGCTGCATGGCTTCCAGGGAAGAAGCAGAAATAGCAAATTACACACAGAAACCAAAGAGGAACAGGTGGCAACGATTTGAGCGTCGAGGGAGGGAGGAAGAGGGCGAGGGGGAATTACGAGGGAACAAAACAAACAGCACAGAAAAAAAATAATAAAGATGTTCTTAAATAAAATATTAAGTCCATGTGAAATATCGGGTGGCTTACACGCTAACTACATTATTAAACTCTTAGGGTTTGTCCTAAAAGCAAAAAACCAATACTGCCTATAAATATTGGTGAACATGAGCCTTAGTTATTATGGGATTATGATTAGTTCTCCCCGTAAACCGGAGGTCTGAAATTCAAGTGCGTAATGCAACTGTTGGACGTCTCTCTGCTTTGGCGCACACCTGCCTCTAATATTAGCTCGTTAGCGGAGCGCCGTGGAGCTAGGCTGCATGCTAGTGAGGCAGCGTCACCATTTAATTCAAGTGTGTAGGATAAGAGACGCATCGAAAAGCTGCTGGACACTTTTATATGCCACATGGTATACTCCCAACAAGGTTCGGATGCACATTTTTGAATTTATTATTGATTTTCTCCGATATTTGTAAAGTAAATACACGTTTTTGCAGCCATCATTAAGCTTCGACGTCATTCTGACGATCGATGAACATTAGCTTCCATTAAATCTGGTCGGTTTCGTAGCATGTAACCCGGTTTTAATCACTTCTGATACGTTTGAAACAGTTAGTAACAAGGCCACTGCAGAAAATAAATGTTGCCCTGCTTTAATCACTCTAGAAACCAGCTCTGAAACATGTTTGGGATCACTTGTCTTAGTATAACATCCAACCAGGTCCGAAATTCTGACCTAAACTTGCCCTGCTTCGTAGAGAGAGAATTGTTTGGGATGTTACAGAACAACCCGTGAGCTGTCATGAACTGGAAGATTATGAAGCTTTTCAGTCGCCATGGACACACAAAACACCTTCTAGAGAAACACGTTACAGCGTGGCAAAGAGATGTTTGAATGAGTGAAAGTGAGCCTTAACGAAATGAAAACCCCTGGTGGTGGTGGGTTTGATTAACTTCCAGGACTTTACACAAGTAAAGAATAAACATTACAAACCATTTTAAATGGTCTCCTCCTGCAGGAGGAGTGAACGCTGCAGGTCAGTGACTCCTTTAGATAGAAACTTATCTTATTGAACAATAAATTGAGCATGCAGTTTGATAACTAGGATCAATTAGAATGCATGTGTGATGGAATTGAAATTATTCTTTTTTATATATATAAAGTGCCTCAAAGCAATCTTTATTGTGAATTGGCTCTACATAAATAAATAAAATTGAACCAATTGGATCTGTTATTATTATTTCTCGCCAGATTTGGTCCAGTCAATTCTACTCCCAATCTGACAGTCAAGCGAATTAATTAATATCCATTTGAAATCTGCAGTGTTTTTCTTCAGGAATACACACACACACACCCACACACACACGCTGCCGCCGGGTTCCTGTGTGTACCATGATCGCATGGGGATGCATGGACTCATCATCTGCGTCCTGGAGATTAGCGAATGTGAGAACGTAAACAACGCTTAAAAAGGACATGATATATAACATGTCGCTTACTTAAGCGCCAACCCTCTCTCCTTCTTTGCAAGATTTTTCCAAAAATCGCCGGCGCAGCCAGAGAAACTTAGAGAAGAAAAATAAATAGTAGAGAGGAGTGGGAGAGAGATGAATCTTTAAATAGTTTTAATCAAACAAAGAGGGTTTTTTTTTCTTCTTCTTTTTTTTTTTTGAAGCACTTCTTGCATCCGTGCCAATTGAAGAAGGAGCGAGGCCTGGACTCTCCCCCCTCCCCCTAGAGGGTTGATGTTATTGGGTCATAGAGTATGGATTCAAAGGAACAGCGGTGAGAACATTGCTGTCTACTCTCCTGATAGATGATGAGCTGCGCCGATGCCTCCCAGTTTCCCATAAGCTCTAAGTACAGGATGCTTAGCCGAGCAGGAACAAGCCAGATGCACGCATGTCACACGCTCACCAAAAAAACACGCACTCACACAGACGCCCGTCCACCCGGCCCGTCCGCCTTCACATAAATAACTAGATGTTTACGCTGCAAGTTACTTTCTCAGCCGTCGTAAAGGCATTCGCAGATGAGTACTCGGGGACAATTCTTCAATCGGCTAAAACAACAATGGCTGGAAAACTAAATCAGCAATGAGGGACCAGGCGTTTGCAGAACCGTTGAGTCTCAGTGGTTTAGGTTCAAGCGTTTTCTTCTACTCCACAAATAGCTGGGCGGGTTCCAGCAGCCTCGTCTTTCAAAAACATCTCTTGAAAAAGACGTTGAGGAAGGAGCAAACAATGCGATCAGACAGAAAATATGTTTGCAAGGAGGGGGAGGGGGGAAAGCAAAAAAAAAAAAAGTGTGCTAATAACTGTGACTGTCAGCATGACTGTCACAGCGTCATCAGACGGTTGATTTAAAAAGCACAATTTAGATTACTGATTTGTCTTTTTCATAACTAAATTAGTTTAAGTGCTTAATAGGTTTCCCATGTGGGTGGTATCCTTCTAACCTCTGTTTGACACAAGATGTACCTGGCGATGGGGGAAACGCTTCCGTCTTATCAGCGCCCTCTTGTCATACTCCTCCTAACATCCAAGCAAAACAAAAACCTGCAAATGCTGAATTTAATGTAAGTGTTTTAAAAAGATATCCTCAGCTAAGATTAGTATTTTGTTTAGCGGTTTTAAAAGAAGACATCTGTTCAGAGTTAACGGCCTCCTTATCGTCACACTGTGTTTTTTTGAGTCGAGCCCAATGGCGGGCGCGAAGGCAGGCACCGCCAAGAACCAACAAAAACAAGTAGCAAGCTATGAGGATAGATGGCAACAGCTGGATCTGTCAATTGCTGAAAACAAGCCAACTGTGCAGATACAGAGGACGGCGATTACAGGCAAAAAAAAAAAAAAAGAGTAACGGATGAGTTTAGTTTTACGCCTAAGGAGAAGGTGCGAGAGGCACCCGAGGACGGGATAATAAATACTGCACCCTCATGCGTTAGCAAGCAGGATGCAATACACTTTCTTGTGAGAGAATAGATTGCACAAACGTGCAGCGAAATGTGAAAGTCTAAAAATGTGACTCTACTGGCCAAGGGATGTTGCATAAGAGAGGCTCAGAATCCCATGTTTGTGCGAGAGCAGAACCTCAGGTCATTACGCAGGACGAGCAAATGTCTGCGTTCGGCCAGGGGAAATGGTCTCCAGCATCTCGATGACTAATTGAGAATGCAGAGACCGTGATGTACGTTCTGTTTGCCTTTGCACAAGTAACCTGCGGTGCAAGTCGGGTGTATTACGAGGAAGAGGAGGAAAACAAGGAGGAGAAGAAGAAGAAGTGCCCACGTTTGGATTTTTTCTCTGGGGGAAGGAGTGGTTCCATATCAAAGGAACAACATTGCTATTCATAATAACGTGATAAGAACGGATGAAGTGTTCCCTTTGCTAAGTCATAATTTCTCTTTTGTTGTTGGTTTTTGACAACTGAGGGTTGATGTCCAGGGCACTCCAACCAAAAGTAAAAATTAATTTTTTTTTTCTTCTTCTTTTTACTCCACATTATCTTGATAAAGCACACAAAGCAAAAAAAGATTCGTGCTGCGTTCCAGTTACCTGGCGAGAGTGACCTCTGAACTGGGTTTGACGTCACTGTTCTCGTCGAGAAGTCGGAATCCCAACATGGCAACGCCCATGAACACTGCGTTCGCTCTGACGAAACATCGATTTAACCTTTGCTTTTCATAAGCAAACGCCATTTTTAATTAGTTCGTTTTGTAGCTGCAGACGTTACACCGAACATCGTACTCCTACTGTGTGTGTCTCGTAAAATGAACACGTTTCCATACTACCTACCTTTGGATTTCAGTTGATAAAAATGCACATCATGTGGTGTTAGAGTACAGTTTTTACAAATATTCACATCCCATAAAAATGCTACATGAGGAGCATCTTTAAAACATATGGACCGCTTAATGGATTCAACAAAATCCCCCTAAGTTTCTCTCTAATGCTGAACTCCTCAAATGTTCTCCTGATCAGATCATAAATATGAGAACTATCCTGGTCTTCCTCACGCTAGATCTCTTCTGCACGCACTTTTTAAGGCTTTTGAATCTGTGGTTTTAAAGGAAAGGTATCGCATGCACTAACAATGATCGACAGAACCAGACGTTTGCCACAAGTTTGACGTAACATATTGCTCTAACGTCTCACCACAAGATTCAACTGATCTAATCAGCTGAATCAGAAACAGTTTCTGCTCGTGTTGATAACGACTCGGTTTTTATTATTTCTTTATTAAATAGGATTATTAACGGATTGCTTCACTCTGTCTCACATGTCCACAGAGGAAGAGTGCACATTTTCACGTTGCGTAACTGACTTTCCACAGGCCAGACTCTCACGACCACAGACCTGTTTACTGAAGCTGTGATTTAGCTGCGGGTGAACGTGTTAGCAAAGACGCACGCGCAGTCGAACCTGCGACATGAACGGCCTCTCATCGCCGTCATAATTAAATGTTTTGTTTGACGCGAGGTCTTAGGTTGTGGGAGGGAGAAAATGATTTTACAGAACTGTGTAAATCAGAAGGGTAGACCGCTGAGCTATAAAGTGTCCATTTTTGTCCAGTCCCCCCCGGCCCCTCTTTTCTCTGCGTCAGAGTCGGGGTGTAAATCCAGAAAGTTCAGTAGCACCTGATGTTGTTCTGGAATCAATGCATTGCTGCAGACATAAGCCAGGCAGCGCAGAAGGACAACCCTGTCGAGAGCGGAGATTCTTCTGATGAATTAAAGTTTGTTAGATAAACATGACATAGAGTGTACAGTAAGATAGCACGCCGCTCGGCTGAGCATTCTGGCTTTCTGCGTAGTCACGGGCAGAAACACAGACATGTTTGTTGGTACCCTCAGCGCCTCATTTCTACTGGAAAGTGATTCATTTCAGTGTGATTTGTTAATGTTTTAGTATGTGAAAAAGTGAAACACTTGAAACTGTAAAAACAAGTCACCTGTGGTTTGTTTTAAGATATGCTAATGGAAAGATTTATAAGTAGCCCTAAAAAGGTGAAAACATGTTTAATTAGTACCAGGACTATGTTCAACCAGTGTTTCACACCCAATGTAGGGCCAGGAAAAGGAAAAATGAGAGCTTTAGAAGCAGTTCATAGCAAATATCACAGATATCTGTGTTAAAGAGAAAAACTAGAAGACAGTTTCCAAGCTGCATTATGTTCTTTTTGACAACAGGTCCCTATAATATTAAAAGATATGTTTGCAGTCAACTTCCCAGGAAGCACACCATTGTATTATTGGTGACTGTAGAGCCAAGAAAACCATTCAAGCTGAACTGCAAGGCTTTCCACACGTCACTGTCACGTTTTAAGCATTAGCAGGCTCTATGGTAAACGCCCAGCAGGGGGCTCAAACCGGCAACCCACCAGAATATAATGGTGGACTATAATGAGGATTAAGTTGTAAATATGCTGCTCCGGTCGGAGAACAACTTCAAAATCATAAGCTAAGCTCCACCGTTAGCATCCATGTTTACTTCCGCAAACACTAAGCACTTATTTTTTACTGCGGTTGGCAAAACATTGAGCATGCGCTCTTCGTGTTATTGCGCCCTCTACTGCGCATGCGGGACACTTTCGTTCCGTTTGCAGATCACACTGGAGAACACATACAAGTTGCATTCAGGGTCGTAGCTACATATTATTCAGGTGGATGCGAAAACATAAATCGGGCGCCCCCGATTTATGCTCTACGAGGGGGCGCCTCGTAGAGCAAACATAGGCTCGCTCTACGAGCCTATGTTTTAATTACACCCTTTTAGTTGGTGTAATACTGGACGTTTCTGTAACCGTGGAGTTCGTTGCTGTCAAATGAACTCAAGAAACCTCCAGTTTGTGGATATTTTAACTTCACGCGGCTGGATGTTGCCATGGGAACGTGGGTACGCTGTGGCCACGTTCCGGACGGACATGGTCAGGCAGTCTGTGGTGTTTAAATGATGCTCAGCTGGTAACATGCCAAGGAAATATTGATATCATTAGAGCAGCAGAGCCTGATCTGTTGATGCAAGGTCAAGGCAGCAATCAGCTCACAGTTTAAAGAAGGAAATGCTGGGCACGATGAAGCTCAAAGATAAAAACATGTTTCTCAGTGTTAGAAAGGTCAGGGGTCATCCGGCAGGATAAAGACAGCTCAGGTAGTTTGTTGACGAAGGATGAACCCAACCTTTCTGTGATTGCCGCAAACTATTGAGCTAAAAGGGAACATCTGTCTTCCAGTCATTAAATTGTAGAAAATATTCACCTGAATCAATAATTAAAGTCAATGTTAAAACACACACTTGCGGTGCTACTTCACAGATTCAAATCTGAGAAATGCTGTCTTGTAAAGCCAGTAACTTTTTCTTGCTTTAGTTTGACATAAGAATGTCAGTCACTGTAAATAAACCACATTCTTTGGCTAAAAACTCCCCAAAAGAGAAAGATCAGAACCACAGTCAACTTTCCTCTAGTTTTCCAAGAGATAAGGGATCCAGACTCTACTTGAAGTGCTCAACTTAGGTTTCACTTTCTATTTTTTTATTTTATTTTTTTTGTCTTAAACAGTTTCAGTATCGACTGCCAGCACCATTCCAAATATCAAAACCAAGAGAGGAACAGACAGAGACAATATATAATATCACGCCTTTTTTTTAAAAATTAATTCTCCTTTCGTTCTTAATTCAACTCACTGTTAACGCATCAAAGCTGCTCGTATTCTGTGGTGATGATTATGATGATTGTAAAAAAAAAAAATTCTAAAATGTTTCCATTAGTAAAAATCTGAAAAGTGTGGGGTGCATTTTCATTCATGGCTGACACATCAGTCACACCCCATCCGTATCTTCCCATCAGTGCTGACAAGCTTCTCACTTTCTGCTACAGAAAAATGTCCCCACAGCATGATGCAGCTACCACCATGTTTCACCATGGAGATGTCGTACAACTGGAACATAATTAAGATAGTACGTAAAATGATCAGTTTCTCTGATTTATTCCTTACAGGTCTATGTTTGAGTAAAATGAACATTATTGTTCTTTATTCTGCAAACAACATGTCTCTGAAATTACAAGCAAACATTTAGTGTTTATTAGCAGAAAAGGAGAAATGGTCAAAATAACAAAAAAAAGATGCAAATAATGCAAGGAAAGCAAGTTCATATTCATTTAGAAACAACACTGATGTTTTCACTCAGGAAAAGATCAGAAATCAATATTTGGTGGAATAACCATGCAGTTTTCAATGGGGTTCAGTGAAGTGGACTCTTAATTTTTTCCAGAGCTGTATATTAAGTGCCATCTATCTTATAAAACCCAAATAAAATACATTAAAGTTTGTTAAAAGGCTTTAGTAAAACCAAACTTGTACACGGACTGAATTTATAGTAGTCATTTTCTAGTAATTTGCACATTTTTAAGTATTAACTCTTCCACTGCAGCATTGAGGATTTTACATTACGACTTACACTTCCAAACCTTTTTTCTTTCTTTCTTTTCTTTTCCCCCCTAGCAGAATAAATTCCTTTAAACAATCTGTGACTGGCTCCAACAGAGCCTTAAACGTGTGAGTGAAAACTTAGATCGTGGCTGATGAGCAGAGTGCTCTTGTTCTGCAGTTGCTGAAATTAATTAAATAAATAAATAAATAAATAAAGCCAGGAGCTGCAATAATAGCTCAGGACCTCTCCAGTGGACATGTTGGAAAAACAGGAGACGAGGGTTAAAAGTGGCTCCTTCCAGCGTGACGGAAGACATCTGCTGCGGTGTCCTTGAACCCCCCCAGGATAAACCATGAGCTCCCACAACAAGCTCCCCAGCGTGAGGAGGCCTTGATTTTAGCAGTCGGAAAAGACTCACTAGAAAACTTTACCCGGTAAGCCAGATGAACTTGGCGACAGCAGCTCGCTCTCTGCGAGGGCCAATCGGAAATGAAAGAGAGCAGATCCATCCGCGCTATCAGCACATGGATCGGCCGGAAACCGCAGCCGGGTGGCAGTCGATGGCTTTAGGGATGGAAACTGTGACATTCAGTTTATGTGAGGCGTCACTTGGAAGCGGAGGCAGCGCCGGTAAACACGGTGGCGCTGGGAAGTTTCTCGTACAGTAACAGAACCGTGGACGGGAAAGTGCAGGCAGCGCGGCAGGATACAGTGATGGTGTTTTTAATTGGTCTCTTGAGCTTGTTTGGGCTCTTCACTTGAGTAATTCACAAAGTAATGGCGTTCTCCCTTAATTTTTTACAACCAGTTTCTGCTCTTATCTCTCCACCAGATGCATTACTGATAATGCGGACAGTATAAATAGCAATATTTTCTGATAAGAGTGATTTTCACCATTCTTGCACTATTTTTCTGAATCTAAGTATACCACATAAGCATTGTTAGCTACTTTGCAGATTTCCAGAGACAGTTTTTATTTATTTATTTAATGGCATAACCCTGACAATCATTCCTCTTGTGTCTGCTAAATGTGACTCCAAACCAGGGTTATAATAGTTTGGAGTTTTTCATTATAGTACAGTTTTCTTTTGTTGTGACTTTTTTTTCTTTCTAATTCAGTTCATTTTAATTAGTTTTGCTATTTTTTTTATTAGTTAAATATTGTTTAGTTTTAGTGTTTTCTTACTTTGGCTCATTTTTAGGTGAACGTATTGTATTGTGATTATGTATCCACTGATTGGGTAACAAATACTCAACAAATGATACTACCTTCAAAAAATAAGGTTACTGTTGAACAACCAGCTGATTCTGATGTTTTCTCCCAACTCTCGCCGTCGCCGTGTTGCCGACCAACACCTTGATTGCGGAGCACCGTATTTTGCTGACAGCCAACGTAAACTGCTTGTGTGTTTGGGGGGGAGAAAAGTCCAGTGCTAAAAGCTAACAAATAGATTCATAAAACATAAACACAAAAGTTATTATATCTATGATTTCAGTATGTTTCTGTTTTATAAACACACTACGTAGTTCCAGTTGGTTGTAGTTTTCTCCCATGAATTGACATTTTTATTTATTTCAGTGAAGGAAAATGTTTTCTCCATTTCAGTTTTTTGTTAACTTTACTTGGACATAATAACCGTGTTACAGACTGCTTACAGTGGGAAGCACAATGAACTAAAAGTAAAGCTGAAGGTGTCAACTTTCTGTACAACCTGGTAATGCCCGCAACAAGATGGGAGCTCATGAGTTCCACCCAAAAAAAAACAACAAAAAAAAAAAAAAACTAAATCTG
>NW_015112650.1:525005-532955 GCF_001443285.1 Poecilia latipinna | reverse complement strand
GGAAAGCCCCCAAAAAGAAGGGAGCCCAAGGGTTCCCCCCAAAAAAAAAAAAAAAAAAAAAAAAAAAAACTAAATCTGAATAAAACAAGACTTATTTTTGCACATAAAAAAAGAAACAAAAAAAGTCAAAAACATGCAACAAAGAATTTTGATTTATTTATTAGTCCTGCAACTCCTCTGGAGAAATTTACCATTCCAGATGTTGCAGATAAAAAAACGATAAAAACACATCCATCACTGGACTGAGTAAAAAACAGGAAAACTTTTACTAAAAGTCTTACTTTTGCAAAACATACCAAGAGCAATGTTTCCACTGGCATATCTAAACTTTCAAATGTCCCATTGAGCACAGAGGGATTCACACCCCCCACCCCCTCCAAAAAAGCTAATTTTTTTGTTTTGTTTTGTTTTTTACATGAAGCCATGCTAAGCCGAATGTCTTGCTGAGGTTTCCTGCGCGCTGCAGGTCACCACAAACAAGCCTAAGGAGGCTTCAGAGGGACTAATTAAACTAAGAGTCACATTTTTGTACTGTAAGAGGAGGCAGGAAAACCCAGAGTTCATACAAACGTCACACAGAAAGACTCCAGAATGGGATTCAAAGCACAGGCCTTGAAAAAAAACAAATAAGCATCTTTTATTGTATGAATAAAATGTAAATAGTTAATGTTACAAGGGACAACCAGGTTCGTGTCGCCCAATTTCCATGAGAAATGATGAAATTGTACAAGGCAACAACAGCCGAATCCAGTGGAAAATGGCTGAAGAGCTGGGAGCAAACTGGCATGTTGAGGGAAGAAACATGGAGAAGTGTGCAACAACTAAAGGAAAAAAGGATTAACACTAATAAACTAAAACAAATGCACAAAGAATGAAGAGAACGAAGCTAAACCCCAAACTCAAACACACCAGCATCATAAAGCACAGGTCCTACAGTTTCAGTGCGTAATAACATCAACATCACAATTCGATTGACTGATTTGACAAAGAATCAGATTTTTAAAGCAGTTCTGCTATGAGGTCTGTGTTTCGTCAGCAGAAACAAGGGAATTAAAGCGGATGTCAGGAACGCCATAAACCAAATTCTGCTCATCTCCTCCTTTATGGCTCAAACAAGACGATGGAAATGGACGGAAGTTCGGTATCATTGCTTTTGACGAGGACAATAAACAGGAACATTTCTCCGGGAGTAAAGCAGGACGAAGGCGTCAGTCCGAATGAATTCTCATCAGTTTTGCTTCCGCCGTCACTTCAAGTCACTGTCTTTTGTTTTTTTGTTGTTTTTTTTTCAGTAAAGTCTGTCTTTTAGCTTTTAGGAGATAATCTCTCCCTCTTAGCCTCGCTAAGTTTTATGTGTGGATTTTTGATCATGGCAGACATCATCACTGCTGTTGCAACATTATTCCTCTCTAAAGGCGTCTATTAAATAGTAAAAACCTCCCAAATGGGATTTATCATGCCGTCGACATAGTTTTGGATTTAAAGAGATATTGCAATAGATGATAATTCATAACTATATGAATTGGCATAGTAATTGATTTTGCTGATCAAAAATCCAATAGTGAGTAAAAGAACAGCATGAGTTTGTTATCTTTAATTAGTAATCTGGTCACATCATGTTGCTATCTCTTTAAAAATGTTCAAACTTTTCTGAAAACATTCCTGCGTCCAATCATAAACTTGGATTCGTCCTGCGTTGTGAGTGTTGGGGGTGGGGAGGTGATAACTTTGCTATAATTTTTTTTTTTTAAAGTATATAATTGTACAAAATTAAATGTAAGAAACTACTAATTAAAGAAATGACTTTTTATAGAGTTGTGCAGCTAACAACTTAGAATATCATTGAATGTTTTATTAAACACTGCGGTCATATTGTGATACATTAGGCATGTGTTGGATTAGTCCAATTGTTGTTTTTAGTGGATTTCAATAAAACCTGGAAAACATTGATAATTTTCTTTAGACTTGGATATATTTGAAGGAAATTATTCTAGTTAAGATCTGGCCTTTATGTATTTTGTAAACAGAAATTAACTAAAAAGGAAAATAATCCATTTTAACCAAGATATTAGGATGTTTTTTCTTCCCCCACGTAATCCAGGTTATGGATTATTTTTTCAATTTCTCTTTGGTCACTTCTACGTCAGACAAAAGTCACTTTAACCCAAAGCCAAAGTGAGAAACTGTCGCGTTGAATCAACGGTTCACATTTGAGCTACCAAGATTTAACCAAGTAGTTTTTACAGTGAACAACAGGAGGCGTATTGGTGCATTTTTTTCTATTTCTGCCATTTCATCATGAATTATTATCTACTAAAGTCATATGTTGTCATTTTCCCAGTAGTTTGAATCAAAAATTCTTAAAATTTATAACTGGTTTACATCTCTTTTCACGTCCAGACATCAAAACAAAGCCAGTTAAACATGTTATCAAAAAAAATTATTTTATTAACTTATGAAATTACACACATCAGGTAGCTATTTTGTTTTTCCCTCCTGGATTACATGTAACATCTGCCACATTTTCAACCACAAACAAAACCGGCGGCCGACAACCCGAACTCAAAGCTGAGCCTCATTAGGGGGGAACTATAAATGAGCTGCGCGTTGCACAGATTTACAAACAAAGAAACAATTCAGCTCATTTGAATGTCATTAAAACTAAATGCTTGCAGGCTGAGGGCTCTGCTCCGTTTCACGTTTCAGACACAAGTGCTGTTTCTGCTCACTCGGGGTAAACAGTCTTAGGTTTGCACCAAGCCTCACTTGAAACTATACGCCAGTGGTCCCCAAACTTTTTCCTGTGAGGGCCACATAACTTTTCCCTTCTCTGGTGGGGGGCCGGAAATTGTTGAGGGGGCGGGGGTTGCCTTTCTCTATTGATTTTTACCCAGAAAGCACATGGGCAAAAACCATGAGTGAAACGGTGCCTGGGACTGACTAGTATATATTCCATTGAGGGAATGTAACTTTAACATATTAATTTCTCATATGTTAACATAAAGGCTCATTTTGAAGTATAAGCTGCTACTTACAGGCATCGCTTTGAAGAATTCAACCTGACACGTGTGTTCATCTGCTCTACCGCTAGCAAACAACCGTACTGATTAAATAACATAAAAGTCAAGCAGTCCAACAGATGGCAGCGATGCGCCATGCAAAACAAAACACCCACAGTTTTCAGGAGAGCTCTCTGGTGGTTGAAGAAAAATCCACATATAAACTGAAAAATACAATAAATGAAAAAAAAAAACATCTGAATGCTCTCTGGTATTGTTCAGGGGGCTGGACCAAATGTGGAGGCGGGCTGGATCCGGCCCGCGGGCCATAGTTTGGGGAACCCTGCTACACTTTGGAAGCTTATGACAGAAGGAACAAAACCTGCTTTGACACCTTTTGGTTTTACGTTTGAGGATGACAAATAATCACCGTCCAGATGGGGGGGGGGCCTGAACTCATGGTGCAAAGCATGAGACACGTCTCTTAATGTGGATGAACTCCGCTCACGTAAAATACTAGCAACGATAAGAGAAAATCAATTTGTCCACTAGTCCACGTGGGACGTGGACTTGGGCACCCCGAGCCTTTTCCGATGCCGCCCTGGGTAACTGCCCAACTGAACAACCGCCTCTGCAGTCGGTTTGATGTGTTTCATGAATGTGCGTTGCGTATGCAGTGAAAATGCAAAGGGGGTGAGGTACAAGCTTCCATGCACTGGGGAGCTTTTGGGTGACATGCAGAAAAAATATTTGCAGCAGAATAATACCACAGCACGTCAACTCAATGAAGCACGGAGGTGGCAGCATCATGCTGTGGAGCCCTTGTTTTACAGAGTGACGTCAGTGTGGTTTTGCTTCCTGGTTATGTCTTAGCCTAGCACACACAACAAAGAAATAAATCAATAAAACACACAGTTGTAACGTGAGAAAATGTGGAAAACGTTCAAGAGACAAAAACCTTTCAGTTAGTGAATCTTGGGGAACAGGCTATGTTTTTTTTTTTCTTAATATTTACATAATGTGCTTTCTTGTGTGGTTCAAGCTTTTAAAACAATACTGATATTTGACTGAAACCAATAATTTCACAGCAGTTCTCTAAACGTGTGATAGTGATTGGAATTAGCTGCTGCTGCGCAAATTGTGTAAACCCAGCTGGTAGATCCAGCTGGATAAGCCATTCCCAAATTCATCTATTTTAATCTTCAATGATGAATCTCACTTCCATCCAAATTATTATAATTTATGTAATCACCGGATTAAGGAGGGCTGACTTCTCCCAAGGAGAGAGGATGATTTTTTTTTTTGAAGCCCATGCGTTTTTTTTTGTTTTTGTTTTTGTTTTTTGTTTTTTGTTTTTTTTGTTTTTTTACGCACTGAAATCTGACTCGACATTAAAAAGCCACCGCGGCGGATAGCAGCCACACAGTGCCGCGTTCCGCCCACCTCCACCCCTGTGTGAGCAACAGGTAGCTCCATATACGGACCAGAGAGGCGCCGCGCAGCCCTTCTGGCACCGGATCTGCAGAGGGCGCACGGAGGGGCAGTGCCACCATGCGCACTCCATCCGACGCGCCTCTCCTGAGCGGAGGCAACCAGTCCCTGCTGGCTTCCAGCCTCGCCGGCGACCCGACGATGGGAACCCCTTCGAACGGCACCCTCCACCCGAACGGATCCGACCCGTTCGCGCGCAACGAGGACGTGGCCCAGATCGAGATCATGGTCCTGAGCATCACCTTCGTCGTCGCCGTGATCGGGAACGTGAGCGTGCTGCTGGCCATGTACAACACCAAGAAGAAGACGTCCCGCATGCATCTGTTCATCAAGCACCTGAGCCTGGCCGACCTGGTGGTCGCCTTCTTCCAGGTGCTGCCGCAGCTCTGCTGGAAGATCACCTTCCGCTTCTACGGCTCGGACTTCCTCTGCCGCGTGGTGAAGCACCTCCAGGTGATGGGCATGTTCGCCTCCACCTACATGATGGTGATGATGACCCTGGACCGCTACATCGCCATCTGCCACCCACTCAAGACCCTCCAGCAGCCCACCAAGCGCTCCTACGTGATGATCGTCTCCACGTGGATGTGCAGCCTGGTGCTGAGCGTCCCGCAGTACTTCATCTTCTCCCTGAGCGAGATCCAGAACGGCTCCGAGGTGTACGACTGCTGGGCGCACTTCGTGGAGCCGTGGGGTTCCAAGGCGTACGTCACTTGGATGACCGTGGGCATCTTCCTGGTGCCGGTGGTCATCCTCATCCTGTGCTACGGCTTCATCTGCCACACCATCTGGAGGAACATCAAGTACAAGAAGAAGAAGACGGTGGCCGGGGCGGCGGGCAAGAGCGGCTTGATCGGGAAGTCGTCGGTCAGCAGCATCATGATGATCTCCAGGGCGAAGCTCAGGACGGTCAAGATGACTTTCGTGATCGTTCTGGCGTACATCGTCTGCTGGGCGCCGTTTTTCACCGTGCAGATGTGGTCGGTGTGGGACCGAAACTTCCAGTGGGACGGTGAGTCTCAACTCGGCGGGAGGAATTTCTCGGCGGTGAATCTGTTCCAAAACTGCGTTCCAAAAGTCCGTTTGCGCGCAGCTTTTTACGCACGGAATTACTCAGGAAAACAGCGCAAAAATATGCGAAAACGAATGCGTGTGCGTTATTAAAGATGCAACACTCGATGATTGAGAACAAGGCACTTCACGTTCAGTAAATATGAGCGTGATCAATCTTTCAACAATACCATCCAGGCCCACAATTTAGTGAAATAAGTGTATTTTGATAATTATAATTAATAGAATTTCATATAACTAATTAGTCCAATCGTAAAGTTATTCGTAAAATGCACAATGTAATGCTTAAATGTGAAAATAATTAATTAAAATCAGTATGTCAAAGGCATAGTGTATTCAATTATTGCAGTCTTTAAAAAAAAAAAATATTTCATGAGAAGCTGGTTGCAGCTTGTCATGATTTTGCCAATCAAACTGAGTGGGCGGAGTCAAACTGATCGGTTCAAGCTGCTGCGTAAATGAACTATTTAAGTCATAGTGGTGATTCTTTTTATTTTATGATATATATGAGCATGGGAAATATGAAATAGTTTGATAAATACTGAATCACAATTATATGATCATAATGCATAATAAAATCACATTTTGAACAATAATTTAATGTTTCACTTATGCATTTAAGAATGCATTATTTGTTTATTAATTGATTGTATTGAAATGATCAAATGAGTTTAACACATAATAATGATAATAATGATTTTTTTTTACATATAGATGTTACATTAAAGTCATTGTTTTTAAAATACATTTTTGTCAAGTTATAAATTCATGGCATGAGGTTTACAGGGCCGGATCTAAGACATAGTGGAGGCTGTGGGCTGAAGCCAGTTTGGTGCCCAACCAGCACAAGTGCATTTTATGCATCAAATTCAAAGATTTTTGTCGCTGTCCGTGTAAAAATTGAGAAAATTGCCTTTGCTGTTACATTTTTGAAGAAATTCCTTAAAAGCTGGTTACTTTCCCCAAAACCCAATAAATTGAAACACCTCAGAGCCACTTGGGCTCAAAAGCCCCCTTCAGAAACGATTTAAAATGCAGCGTTCACAAACATCCGTTTATTGTTTAGAAGCCACTGCCAAGGAAAGTAATTGTGAAATCATGGCCCCAAAGGGGGGCTTTTGTCTGAGAGGCCAGATGGGGGGCGGGGGGTTAATGATCATCTAGCTCTGAAAAAAAAGAACAGAACAAAATTTAAGTATTTTTATTCAGGTATGTTCTTGTGATATAACTTTAAATTAGGGCCTGATAATAAGGGGGGGGGGATTACATTAGAAGGTAAAACCTGATATTGTGAGTTAATGAATTTCAACTACATTTACACCAAAAATCAGCTGATGTGGTAAATTTCTCCACTCAGCTGAACATTTCTTTTAATAAGAGTATTCATTTGTAATCTTACCCTTACTTTAGCAGTCTCATATTCTTATTATTAATGTTTTTTTTTAATCCTTATGTGAATAAACAGTTGGTACAGCTGAATTTCCCCACTGAGTCAATAAAGGATATTTCTATTCCAGTTGGACTTGATTCCCAGCTACCATGAAATTTAGTGCTAATATTAAAATGAAGGCCTTTAATTCTAACAAAAACAACTATAAATGTAACTGTATCATTACCATTTAAAGGGTTACATTAGGAGCCATTCTATGCAGAATGAAAAAGAAAATTTCACGTATATCAATGCATGTTGCAGCTCATTAAAGCCTGTTGTTTTTACTACACCCCCCGCAATGTGGCACCAAATGAACTTCATCTATAGGGAGACTTCTGCATATCCCAGATGTTTCATGGATTAATCACTCCTTCCTTCCCTCCCCTTCGCTGTCTGTTCTGCAGATTCTGAGAACACAGCGGTGACTCTGTCTGCGCTCCTCGCCAGTCTCAACAGCTGCTGCAACCCATGGATATACATGATCTTCAGCGGCCACCTCCTGCAGGATTTTGTGCACTGCTTCTCCTGCTGCTGCAAGCTGAGCGCCGACTACAAGGAGGACTCGGAGAGCAGCGTCCGCAGGACGACGCTGCTGACCAGGATCACCAACCGGAGCCCGACAGGCAGCACCGGCAACTGGAGGGAGCTGGACAACTCCCCGAAAATGTCAGCTCAGACAGAGTAAAACAGCCGGCGGCACCAAGAAACACATGCAGAGTGAGCTCATCTGTGGGCATGTGTGATTAGGACAAAAAGTCCCACAGACTTAGAAATCCTAAGGGACAAGAAAGCATTCTGCATGGTGAAAATGGAGCTAAACAGTGTAAATAAGAATATATATATATATATATATATATATATATATATATATATATATATATATATATATGGGCCTGACATGATCCATGCCTACTGGCTAAAGAAACTCACTGCCCTCCATGAGCGACTGGCAGCTCA